>NC_135734.1:25310000-25612500 GCF_041903045.1 Epinephelus lanceolatus | reverse complement strand
GGCTTTAAAGTTGAGTAAAGCTCAGAATCTGGGCATGATGTCAGAGAGAGCAGACCCTTCATCATGCTGATGGAGATCATATGATGAGACTGAATGCTCCAGAGAGTAAAACCTCTGCTGCAGCTACTGAGGGCAGTATAAGAAGTCGGTATCAGTCAAAAATAGTAATTAATAATTTAATTTGATCTGTGCCCTGGGTACCTCAACGGGGGTCCGTGACCCCTGTGGACTCCTCAGATTTACTACAGGGGGGCTGCCAAATTACTCTTTGGTAATTCAAGTTTAATTAATTAACTCAATTCAATCCAACATATTATTAGCAAAGATTGGCCTATGAGTAAAAAACAAAAACAAACAAACAAAAATAATTTTTTTAATTTTATTTTATTTCAATAGTTCAGTATTGTACGGCACTTTAGGCAGCCCTACACATTATTACAGGCCCACTTTTATATGCAACTCAATTTTATACAATATTAGAAACAGTCAGTACCGACAGGTCCTTGGCCTATGAAAAGATTAACACTCCCTGATGTATGCGATCTACTGAGTAACTTTATCTATTAACATTTCATTTGTTTATTTGACATGGATGATGCCCACTGATTGAGCAAGAAAAAAAAAATATTATATGTCAATATTTCTCCCACTCTCCTGTAATCCCTGTGCCCTGTTCATACTTTTCAAACACTTTTCTCTAAAGAGGACGTCACCTTGCTCCAGAGGACAGTTAGGTCTGACCCCTCTGCCGTCCTAAAGCTCATTCCATTCAATTTGGCCACACCTCACTGAGTCTAAATTACGATCCAAATAGCAAAGAAAATCCTCATCACAAAAGCCTTGTATTAGAGGAATAAAAAAAAAACCTCCATTAGCATGTCTGGTTCGTGACTTTCCATCACTATTTCTGTCTGTCCATCCAAAGTGTCTCTCCAACTACTGTCATTCTACCTCTGATACTCATTATGGGATGTCCCTGGAGCTAAAACTTAAACTTTCAATACTGTTCCACCGTCTGTCCCTTTTGAAATTCACTAAGCTTTTTTTTTCTTTATAAAAACCTACTGGCTTTTATAACACTAAAGCTACACATTAAAGATATTGCTTTGTACTCTGCTGCTTTTTTCTTACAGTTCCTGAACAGTTTTATTGATTTAGTTAAAAAGAGGAAACTCTCTCCACAATGTTGTGCTCACACTGTACTGTATATTGATGATGCTGCACTACTTTAAAATGTAACAATAGTCAGCATTTTCTGATGTATAGAGGAAGTTTGCAAACTTACAGCCACCCAGGAGAGCTGAACCCAGACACAGGGACACTGATGATGAGATGAGTGTTTGTCCATTAAGTGCTGAGCTGCTGCATTTGATATGACTGACATTTTCATCCCTCGCCTTCCATTTTCCCATTCCCAACTTGTCAACAAATTACTAATTGGACTATAGATCCCTAAGGAAACCAGACAGGTCTATGTCAGGAGCAAAGTTGCTTCCAGTCAAGCTCAAACACCTTCAGCCCTGGAAGGGGTTGGTCAGGTCAACACTAGAGGTACTGCTGGACCACATGAATCACATGCATTATTTAGTCTTCAAGATTTTGGATGCTCCAAACCAGAGAAAATCAATAAACCGCCTTCACCTGACAAAATCTATTGCACCATAAAGTGCATGCATGCTTCGTCTATTAGATGTAATGTCAAATAAAATATCCTGAAACATTAGTCAGAAGCGCATTAGAAAGCAAGACGGGGCATCAGATAACCCTGCAGTTTGTCAGGTACAGTTTTTTTTTTACTATTTTCTACTGGGGCTGACAGGAACATAGATGATGGAAATGTCAACACTGCTTCTTTCAGTGAAGCACATGGCACTAACATCAGCCTGACAGTCTTTCTTAAAAGAGACTGCTGCACAGAAATGTGAGGAAAACCGAGGAGCTCAGCAGCCCACGACACAATGTGGCGTGAATGACAGCAGCTCGGAAGCACACGTTCACAAAATGCAAAAGTAGGATGTGTGCATGACAAGACGGCTCACTGCTAAAGTCTGTTTGACTGCAGATGTCAAAAGTTGTGGTGTGTGTTACCAGCAGAACATCTCAATACTTTTAATGAGGAGGCCGTCATTACAGTGGTACAGTATCCTGTTTCTAGGAGAAGGGAAATTTTAAGATAAGAGAATAATTGTTTGGGGGAACTCTTATTGCACAGATAGTGCCATATTTCAGAATGGTACATTTTATCAGAGAGGTACAAAGATCCATCATGCCTCTATCCTCTGAAACACATCTTAAGATACAAGATTTTCCACACTGTTCTCACCCTGGCTGTCTCTCTGGGCTGAGACAGGTGGGTACTCCAACCTGTCAACTGTCTGCCAACTTCCAGTTATGTGGTTTAGTCGGTTGTGTTTTACCTCTGCTCTGGGCATCTGACTTAACTAAGCTTGTTGCCAGGGCAACCGCCTCTGCTAAAGATCCCCTCTCTGTTTTCCATGGAGACCGGATACTTTGATAATCTGAGGGATTGCAGAAGACGTGGGGGGAGTGTGGAGTGGCTGCCAAATGTCTTTTTGAAGCACAGGAGTTCTCTCGAAATAGCAAAATGAGAAAAGGAGGAATGCCACCACCAATGCTACTGCGTGCTATTGAGACGTCTACGTCACAATCCGTGATCACATCGTCATGTTTTAATGATTTGAGAGGGTCCTGCTATGTTTTATTGTTAAACACTGAACACAAAAATTGATCTTGCAACACTGAATGTGTCCAACCTCCATACCAATTGTCTCCATAAGTTTGGCTGATTAGCAGTGAAAATAAAATGTGGGCAGGAGGTACGACTTATCACCAATCTTATTTTGAGTTTTTTTTAAAAGCAAACTTTTTCCTGCAGGTACAAAGCGCAGTGTTTGTGTGCCAGGATCAACGTTTGACTCAATACGACAAGTTTTGTGGGCAATCGTTTGTCGATTTGCACAGGCTCAGATGAATTGCTCTCTGAATTCATTGGGCATTTGAATACTTAGAGGCCCTATTTAAATGAGCTATAGAGCATGGTCTAAAGTGTACGGCGCAAATGCATTAAGGGTGTGTCCATCACTTTTTCTAATTAAATAGCTCAAATTTTGGGTGCCTACACCTGGTGCATTGCTATTCATACCAGCTAGCGATTTTAAGGCTGAGAGTAATGCGACAAGAGCAATAATGTCACTGCAGCAATGAAGTTCCAATGCCTCTCGTTTAAAAGTGCACAGCATCTCTCTCTAAATGGGGAGTAAGACAGCAGCTCTGAAACTCTGCTCTGCTCTCTGCTATGTTCACATTTAAGTTAATTTAATGACTAATTTCCTCATTATGCTTGCGTAACAAGTAGCATGTAAGCGTTGCGTTGTGAACCCACCTATGTAAGTGCATCTTACTAGGAGGAAAGAACTGCGCTATTGACTTTAAACCAGGTTTTTGTTGATCAACAGAGCAATCGCTTCCTGCTGCCTCAAAATAGCAATGTGCAAAAAAATGTGTCTGACTACGCTTCATTTTAAGACTTACATGGCCATGGGCGCAGATAGATGCAATTACATTTGCTGCATAAACAATGTGGGTGCTAGCTGTCAAAATGACAACTGCATCAGTTTGAAATTAGCACTGACAGTTCTGCTGCATTGTGCGC
Source organism: Epinephelus lanceolatus (assembly GCF_041903045.1). Classification (NCBI taxonomy): domain Eukaryota; kingdom Metazoa; phylum Chordata; class Actinopteri; order Perciformes; family Serranidae; genus Epinephelus; species Epinephelus lanceolatus. The sequence continues at coordinate 25,608,827 of NC_135734.1, read as the reverse complement.
TGCTTTACGCCAGGTGTAAGACAGGGCCTTATGTCTAATTGCTCCTTACCAAAAAAAAATGTTTTTTGAAAATGGAAATACATTTAGTTCTTGATTATCTACTAAAACCTATTTACAAGAATATGATTCATTTGGCTAATGGTTTTATCCTCAGTATCTCCCTCAAAAAAAGGTTTGCCCCTAAGTCAACTTCATCATGTTAATAGGATTTGTGACAGAGATGAAAATTATGTTAAATATGCCAGTGAGATGATGAAACAGTTTAGAGATGATTCACAAGCCTCGCTGCCTAAAATGAAATAAATTAAGATCAAAAACGCAGAAAACCCTATACAAAAAAGAAATTTCAGTAAATTCTCTGGCTCACCAACAGACTGGACCGAGTGTTATTAAATCAAATCTAACTTCCAAAGTCTTCCAGAATAGAGGGTAATCATATTCTTATGGAAATCCAGAATAAAGTAGAAAAACTATATTGATAATGCATCATCTTGACAGTGGGAGCACCATTATACCACTGAATTACCACTGAGACACCTGAAGTAGGAGTAGATGCTACATCACAAAGAGCCATTATATATGTGACATCTGAAACTTCAGCGTAAGCTATAAGCAAACCTGCTCATTTAAGCCCCCACATCATTTCTCCACATCTGCAAAAGTAAACAGAAACATATAGTCCAGTTGCCCATGGGTAAAGAAAAAGAAAATGAGCATATATGCAAATGAATCAGGGAGAAAAAAGGAAAATGTAAATTTCTTCACTGCTCTTCACATAAAACAGAGGAACAATTTATCTTCATTTTCAGCGGAATATGAAAAAGTTCCCCAGACATGAGAATATGGAGAACAATAAGCTGCCAACGAGTCTCAGGGGACGGTGGATCCATATGAAAGTATTCCTCATATAGCCGAGGCTGCGCTGGTGACAGGAGGGAGATGAATGAAGGTGCAGAAGATTGTTCTGTTCTCAACAGTGATGCCGTTATGTTACGTTATTAATGTACACAGGTAGCATCCTCGATTGCAGATCATCGCCTGATTAAAACTGTCAGATGAAGTGACGAGTGATATAACACACGTGTACACACACACACACACACACACACAAAATTACAACGTGAAGAATATATCTGAAACAAATTCGACTTCCCACTCAATGTGTAAAGGTTCCAAGAAAACTCTATTTATAGTAAATTCTCTCCAATTAGACATGTGCAAAAGCAAAGCAACCCGCCCACACACTCACACAGACACACACTGTATAAATTCAAGCCATTTCTATGTCTGACATGATCAGTTGACCAGTTTCTGCCTTATAAAGCAATGATATATGTGAACAACAGTCACACATTTTACAACATATAGTGTAAATAATGAAGTATATGTGTGTTGACCATCTTTCATCAGCATGACAACACAAACACTGGCTTCATTACACATCTATATGAACTGGTATTCAGGTCTATTTCACTTCATATACTAAAAAATAAAAGCATAAATGTGAACACATCTTACAAAAGAGCGCAACATTTTTTAATTTTAGTCCTCTATTTGTGAAAAAATGTATTGTGAAATTCAGCTGAGCCTAATATAAGGCTTCATCAGTCTTGGTTAGCAAAGTCAAGCGCATATCTTTAAAATGTAATCTCAGAATTACCTCCACACCAGACAAAAAAGCATGTTAATGCAAGGTGTAAATACAAGGAGAATGCATACTCATCTGAATGCTGTTAGATTTCAAAAAGGTGTAAATGCAACATGTAGAGTGTAACAATATTTTTAATAAACAATCTACTCAGCAAGTTCAAAGATCCTTAAACTCCGTTATTTAGCCCCTCTCCAGTGGCTCCCTGTGGCTTTGACAAAAAATATTTTTTTATCACTGTTGTACGTCTAAAGAAATTCTTACATTCTCCAGTTGTAAAAATGTGTGGCCTATGTACCGAATTCAAAAAAAGAAAGTTTTAAAATTTCGTCAACTAAAATGTGCATCATACATCTACGGCCTGGCACGTTTTCCTCTAAATTTTGCCAAACCTCAGTCTAGTCTTGAGTCTCCCTGGCTAGGCTAGCAATGGATTCAAAATCCATAAAAGTAAAAGTCTCAGAGAAAAATACAGAATTTAATAGTGCATGGACGGATTCGTTTGCTTTCACCGCCAACACTGCAAAGTGAAAGTACCAAAAAATGCAGAGGATCCATCTTGTGGTAAACATATTTTTGAATGCTCATTTATACCTATTTTAAATATCACTAGTCTAATTAAGGCTTAATTTGCAGTGTTACTATAAGGCTCAAATATGTTTTGCAGCTCCAGGCGGATTTCTTTAAATAATTTTTGGTCAAAAACGGCTTCTTTGATAATGAAGGTTGCTGACCCTGTGCTAGCTTAAGCAAAAGTCCAGCAAAAGATACAAGTAGTAGCAGCAGGGAGCAAGTCATTACTCAACACTGTGATTTCTAAATGAATGACGCATGTCCATGGCATTGCTTTACTTGACTTGGGACTGGGGCTGGGCAGTATATCGATATCTTGACATGAGACTCAAAATCTTTGATTGTGGACATGAAAGGTTTTGTCTTCTCCTGGTTTAAAAGGCTGTTTTTCAGTGAAGTGATGTAATTTTCTGAGCTCACCAGACTGTTCATAGCTGCTACATTATTTGCCCACTTAGTCATTACATCCACACTGCTGAGGATTATTTATCAAAAATCTTTTTGTGTAAATATTTTGTGGAAGCACCCATAGTCAACGCCACAAATCGTTGCAATATTGATATTGAGGTATCTGGTGAAAAATATTGAGATACTGGATTTTCTCCATATCACCCAGTCCTACTTGGGACACATCATGTTTGTTGACAGTTTGTCTGCCTAAATAATTACAGTCACCATGTGGGCAGATTAGAGGAAACATACCAGTAAATGCGACAGCCTGTGGATCAGATGTTACTGTCCAGATATTGTTTCCAAATGCAGATCACATGATTACACCTGGTGTAAATAATCCTGAAGTGATTCAATTTTACACACAACAAGGACTAGAGGCTACGATTTGTCCCACCTCTCTTTCATTGGGAAGGAATCTCATCAGGACTAAACAAACAAAGCAAACAATCACCAGACTTTCATCCAGGAGACCACTGTTTCCTTCCTGTGTGAGACCAATAGTGTGCTAGTATGTCTAGCATACTATGCTAGTGACGCATGTTACTGTACATGACATTACATTACTGTAATATGAAACATACTTATTTTAAACTAAGCTACAATGTTTTTTCTCTAAACCTAACCCCCTGCTTTTGCTGCCTAAACCTAAGGAAATAAACATAAGACCAACGTATTTTTTCCCATATTCTAAGTTAAGTTTGAAAAGATACTGCATGTATTTGATGAACAGAAACTGTTCATTTCTTGTGAAAACTGAAATTTATTTTGAAAAGACTGACTGCATGTAGCACGCTTAAATTTATATCCCGTCCCTGTGCGTCCAAAAATGATGCAGGAGGGGTGCCTGTTACATTTTAATGTTTAGGACCACTGTCCAAGCATCTGTATTTGAGGAGTTGGGAGTGAGAATGTGTGGATTATTTACCAAGTTGATCCGTGCCCCACATTCCTGAGCTTATCTGTATGTTATCCACTTCATCTCAGATCTGCCATCATTGTCATCATCACCTGATCTGCAGCACAGCTCACTGGTGTCCTGCTGCAAAGTGTGTCTGCTCCTTCAGGCTTGAAAACTCAGTAGGTGAGCTACATGCCATAAGCCACACATATAAGAAGCCATAAATACACACACAGGAGACCAGAAGAGGAGGAGGATGTCTAGCAGTCTACATGGCAAAACGCGCTCTTCACTCTCCTGCTCATGCGGTACTCTTCATTGCGCTCGGGTGCATCCTCCATCACCTCCTGCCATCCTGCTCAGCAAACCGCTCAGTGCCATGAAGACTGTTACGGTATTTCACACTCTGCCCTGCTCTGCCTCATTCCTCTGAGCGACGGCTTCCTGAATGGCATTAATAAATTGAGTCGCCCCGTTAGCTGTCTTCACTTCAGTACACAGAGGAACAAGCACTCAGTCTGCATTTGTGAGGGACCTCGGGTCAGAAGGGTAGGTTTGTCAGAGGCATTCTGTCAGCTGTAAAATGCCTACTGTGCAGCGCAAAGCCTATGCAGTGCATTTAATTTGTCATTATAGCGCTGCGGATATAGTTCAAAGAGGCATGCCAGTCAGGCACTGGTCTCTATTTATCTAGTTGTAGGCAGGGCATAATCTGGGTTGTACTACGACTGCACGATGAACAGTAAGAGCAGATACAGAGCGAATCCTCCATAGTTTTCCTTTCAGAAGTTCCCTCACTTCCTCTCACAGCATCCGTTCGATCATCCATGTTCCTAAAAGGCTACTGCTGGCAGACAACTTTAAAGAGCTTCCATTTGTATTCATCACCATCCCACATACAGCACATGTAGCCTGTGTGTGTGTGTGTGTGTGTGTGTGTGTGGGCAAGCTCATCTTACTTTATAGGTGGTGGACCAAATGTGGAAACATCAATTTTAATCATTTGTCTCTCAGGGGGCTCACAGGGCTGTTTGGCTCAGCCTGACACTTTGACATCCTTTCTGTGTAACATTAACCTTTCCTCCTGTTCCTAATTTTCCCCGCCCCTGCGGACAAACAAGAAAATTAGAGTGGGCATGGGAGGGGAGGAAGGCGAGCCGATAAAGGACACATACAGTGGTTGCAGTGGCGGCAGAAGATCTATGAAAAAAAGTGAAGGGCAGAGGGAGTGGAGAGGGACGTGCCTTAGACTGCTGATCCATAACCTGTGGCATGTTGAATGTTAAAATACCACATCTGCCCCTCAGATGAGAAGCCCTCCCTTCTCCCACTCTCTTCCCCCAGCTAAATGATTTAACGTTGGTGCCCAGGCCAAGTGCTACTTAAAGGAACATACAAGTGTTTATCTTCTTTTTTGCACACATTTTTACATATTAATTGGACGTTTTCCCGGGGCTTATTCCTGTTTCATGGCTTTCTTGGTGTATTTTGAGCCATCATATTCATCATGTTAGCTGCTAACCCAAGGAAATCTTAGCTGTATGAGCAATATTCAATAAAGAAACACCTCGCAACCCATTAATTTTGTGCCACCAGAGAACATAAGCTGACACCGATTATGAGTGACACCATATTGAATATAGGAAAACAGACTGTTACACAGCAGAATTTCAATGTTAAGCCTTCATTTTTCAGGTCAAGATCTTCTGTACAAAGCAAGTATTGTGCCAAATGTTTTTCAGTCAGTGTTCAACATCACGATTTTATTTCTCATGTATTTGAGATGTTTCATAATACTTTTCAGATACAGCATAAAACACAATTTTATTTAGCTGCACAAATTATTCATAACAGTTATAGTATGTGTCAGCTTTATTAGAGGTCTGAAAATCATCTTCACCACTAGAGCTGCAATGACTGATTAATTACTGTTACATTAATTTTATAATCGGTTTGAGTCATCTCCAAGAAAAAAAAAAAAATCAAAAAAAAAAAAAAAAAATCAAAATTCTCTAATTACAGTTTCTCAAATGTGAATAGTTTGTGATTTAATGAGTCTTCTATGACAGCAAACTGAATATCTTTGGGTTGCGGACAAATTAAGACATCTGATGACATCATCTTCGGCTTTGGGAAACACAGATCAACATTTTCTGACATTTTATAGACCAAACAACTAATCGATAAATTGAGAAAAAATTACAAGATTTACTGTAAGTAAAAACAACCGTAATTTGCAGCCCCGTTCAGTGATTTCAGGCAGGATAAGGAAAACTCATTTACTACTGTACAAAATAATGTAATGTGGAAGGGGGCAAAAATCCAAAATCATAAATACACATACCAAACACAAGAAAACTGCTTATGTCAAAGGGGTAACAAGGGTAAAGGTAAGTGCAACAGGCATAAACATATTATACGAAGACATCCCATTGACTGTGTCAGCCCCTTGCACTGTTACATCAGCGGCATCACCATATTGGAGAGTGCAAGACTTGACTTTAAACAAATGCAAGTTAACAGGGAAGGGAAGCTGTGTTTTTTCAATCATTATACTGTTTATATTTCTCAAAAGATTGTAATGAGTCATTTCTGTGTCCTTGGATTTATATCTACATGTAGTAGAGACAAAAATTCTGTTTCCAGTTAAACAGAATCTTGATATCTATGTGATCACAACATAAGAGTGTGTGTCTTACATGAACTGAATTACTTACATGGTAGAAAATAATTCAGTCTTGAAGAATAAGAAAAACGCATGGATTTGGCTTATTAGCCTTAGTTAAATACCTGTGGAGACGTCCCTAAATAAGATAATTTAATGTGGACGTCATGTAACGTTAGACAACTATTCAACCAGCTAGCTAACGCTGTGTGTTTATCATCAACTCCTTCATTATCACAGAATAATAGTTAATTTCCCTATTGTTCATTTTAGAAATGCCATCGTAAGAAAACATATTCTTTGTCTGGATTATCAGCGGCTATTGGATCACAGATATTTGCTTTTGGCTGTCAGTGATCAGCAATAGCTAACATAGCTAGCGTGCTAACGAAGCTAGTAATCCAGTATCTTTGATGTTAGCGAGCCTCATTTTCCCCCACATGGGTGCAGATCGGATCTAAATGCACATTATATAACATAAACAATTAACAGGTTTTCTTGCAGTTGCCTTTCTAAAATAAACACTGGTGAAAGTTACTATATTTTGTTATAAACAAAGAGTTAATAAGCAGACAGCATTCGCTAGATAGCAAGTTCTTTTTCCCTTCTGCACATAGATCATAAACCCTGGAATATAAAAACGACTCATTGCAATCAGTTGAGAAATCAAAGCGCTACAGTGCTTTTTATCCAGAAAAACTGCAGCTGTCCTGTGCACTTGCATTTGTTGACAGGCAAGTCGTGCACTCTCCAATATGGCGGCACAGACATACGATCTGGCAGCCAATGAGGCATATATGGTTCTATACCTATAGTCACTTAAGGCTCTCTCTCCTGATGTTTTTTATGCAGAAACTTTAATTTGTAAAGCAATTAGTAACTGAGGCTGTCAGATAAATGTAGTTAAGTAAAAGGTATATGAACATTTTCCACTGTACCTCAAATATGTACTTAAGTACAGTAATTTAAAAAAAATATATTTAATTTCTCTCCTTCTATGGCCTCAAAAACCCGTTTGAGTCATTTCTTAAAGTATCAACAAAAAACTGATATAACAAAACAAAACACAACAAATTGGTAATTACTTATCATCCAATATAGTGTCACTCAAAATCCTGCCAGCCTATGTTTCTCTGGTTGTAAAAAATTCTGCCTGACTGCCTGAAATAATTATGGGTAAACAAACCTTTGGGGTCATTTAATTCAGCTTTACTGAAAACAGTGGAGGGTGGAAAGACTCTAGTGCATAGATACATCACACGCTGCCTACACCGATGAGCTGAAGGTTTGGATTAACACGACTGCTTGTACCGAGTGAAGGTACTATTTTCCACATCTTATGTTATTGTATAAACTGAACAAAAGCTGTCAGCTTTGGTTTTAAAAGCAAAAGCACTGTGCAAATGAATATACAAGTTGCATAGCCACCTGTAGTTGCAAAGTATGTTATTAGGGCTGTTAAGTCCGAGGGGTGTCTGGCTTCACAGTCAGCCCAGACTGGAAAATGTCCAGCTACATCATGCTACTGCTATGCCCCACATTATTATAATAGCAGAGATGAGGGAGGCATGTGGTTGACAGTGTGCGCCTCTAATAAACACAGTGGGTGTGAATATAAGGTTCTGGTTCCCAACCTCTTTGAATAAAAAATGAAAGGTAACAAAAGTATCACGCTGTTTGATTGAACCGCTAAAACCCTTGTGGCCGAGGCCCGCTCCCCAGCTGGATGATACTGCTGACCGCGACATGCCTGGGCTTTGATAGCTGAGCTGCAGTGGTGAAAGGTGAAGGATGAAGCGCAGCTTTCATTGTCCTCTCAGAACAAAGGCCCTCTTTGCAAGTTGAGATACATTCTGACACATTAAAATGGTGCTCAGCATCACACATGGTGTACAGAAGCCATCAGATATCTAAAATCTAAAAATCTAAAAGCACACTTTTATGCTTTTGTGATTACAAACTTGCTCTTGATGTTAGGGATTAATCCAATTTCATTTTATTTCATATTGTGATTTTGGCTTCCAACGATTATGAAAAGAAGATGATCCAGATAAAACGATATAATGCCACATTCTGTTTTGCAATGATGCTTTCATTTTGTCTTGTGTTATAAATCCAGGGCACCTCTTTCTTTCAAAGCAGTGCGCTCAGTGTTGCCACCATTGCCAATTTCTGAGTATATTTAGTGACTTTTCAGACCCTCTTAGTGAATGTATTTCTAAAAAGCTATTCCGTGAAAAGCTCTTTTTACATTTATTTATTTTTCAGTTGAATTACATTTAAAGCTCAAGGAAATCCACTGTTAAAAAGACAAGTTTTTTCAAAAATATTTTGCAATAAATGCAAGATTTTTCCAAAGTCAATGGGTAATCGTGGTAAATAATTGTGATCTCAAAATTGTCCAAACTAATCGTGATCATGACTTTTCCCATAATCAAGCAGCCCTACTGGATTGTCCATATTTACATGTACTACACAGCCCTTCGCCATCTTCTTCAGTCAAGCTGGCGGAGCTGAACAGAACCATAGATCCTTCTATAAACAGACCATTGTGACACTGCAAACATTTCCTACTGTATGCCATTTAATGCCTGTCTGAATACTGTTAAAGATCCATGAAGAGTAAAGAAATGCATAAACCATGATGGCAGCTGCTGCTCTGTCTGAATGGGAGATCTACAGGCGGTGCAGGTATGAGAGCTGTCAGTGTGATGCCACTGTTGGGACCGGGTCTCAGGCATGCTAATGTGGCATTTGGGTTCAGAAGTGAATGTGACAGGAGTTAATGGGAGTGGACAGGGAACAGGCAGGACCCTTATTATCAGTGTGATAACCAGCTCTCCCTTTCTCTCACCCATTTCATACGAGGTCAACCAAAGATTCCTCAATACACATACTACCATCTTACTCTATGATCTAATTAGCCTCTGATGCAGAAGCGATCAGTGGGAAAAAGAAGAGATGTAAGCACTATATGGACATAAAAATAGAGAAACGTTTAAAAAGTTACACTTGGATTTACACAATTTAAAGGTACCCTGTGGTGTTTTTGCAGAGAAATATTTTAATAAGCAGTTTCCTGTGACGGCCACAAACACAGATGTGACATCACTGACGTGGTGGGGGAAGTATCAACAATTAGTGGTGCTGACGCATTCAGGGTTCCCAGGCATTTTCATGGACAAAGAATTTCCAAACTTTTGCATGACTTTTCAAGGACCCAAAATAAAATTTCCATGAAATTTTAACATGAGCAAAGCTATGTATTACACTTTACTCAGGGCGCCGTGTAGCTCACCTGGTAGAGCGGGCACCCCATGTACAAAGGCCATGTCCTTGCCGCAGTGGCTGTGGACTCATGGGCTGAATGTCATCCCCTCTCTCTTCCTCCTTTCACTCTACCACTATCCTATCAAATAAAGGCCAAAAAAGCCCCCAACAATAACCATAAAAAAATGCATTACACTCTACTCCAGGTGTTACTGATATTATAATAATAGGTAGTCCACAAACACGGAGCAGTAAAGGTCCCAAAGTGGGTATGTGACAGCTGACAGTTCAGTCGGCCCATTGGTTCATTTATTTAAAAACAACAACAACAACAAAAACCAACCCTTCTTACCTTTGAACTATCACGTTCTACTTTATGAGGAGTTAAAATGAAATCCAAAATGTGCACTGGCATGAGAGACAACTGAACGCCCAAGGCTGCCCATGTCAATGGCTCTGCCTTAAAAAATGCGGTACATTTTAGTGGGGCATAGGTACAGAATCACACTGTAACAACATTATTTATCTTGCCCCACTTGCCTGGCATTATTCAAACATATCAGATTCTGTGACAATTTCATTATACATAACAAATTCCATGTCTTCTCCGAAACTTTCCAAGATTTTACTACTTTCATACCTTTTCCAGATTTTCCATGACCGTGGGAACTCTGTGCAGTGTAAAAGAAAAGCAATCAACAAAAAAAGAGAAGAGGAAAACTGCAAACTGATGGAAACAACGTCAGTTTCAAACGCCTCTCATGCCTGAGACTGAGCGCAAATGAATGAAATCTTTCTCACTAACTTACATAACTGGAGTAAAGCTGTCTCATGTTTTCTAAGAACATATGGACCAGTGAGCCACAGGGTGCGAATGGATGGTCCCTGGGCCTATGACTTCCTGCAACTTCTATTGATCACATTGCTGTGTGCGATCTCCAGCCATCTAAATTTCCTCCGTTTCTCCATTCCCACTCAGCCTATTGGCACATGAATCCCAATCTGCAATAGCTGCCGTAACGCAGATTGCATTAGCTGCTGAGTGATCATATTAGGTGACAGCACGCTTACCCGCCTCCGCAATCAGTGGCACTTTCCGATGGAGACAACTACACGCTTACAATCAATTTGCTACCCTAATCTAATCGAGCTGCTCACATGCGTCTCTGTGCCCCGTTTTATTTCTTGCACACTTGGTGACATGGAAAACATGAGCTCTACACAGCTAAACAATGACACACACACATACATACATTTGCAGGCATACACACGCCCACTTGCAGTGACACGAATGCATGCACATGCATAAACCCTTTTTCCAACATTCCACACTTGTCCACATGGACATGCTTCACTACATCCACAAATGAGCAAATTTGCCTCCCGCCTCTCCCAGGAGCTCGCTGCCTTCTTGTTGGTTAAGATGTAGAGCAGCGAGCGGAGTGAAGGCAGAAGATGATGCTGACACCATCTCTTAATCAACACCATTCATCTCCCAAGCATGCCTTTAGCAGCTTCACAAACAGGTGAGAAGCATGAAGAGCTTCACAGCGGGGATGGCGGTGAGCACAGCACTATTCTGCTCACTGTTGGACGAATAACGAGTTCAGTGAATATAGACGAGCTACACCCCCAACCCTCTTTCTTTCTTTCAGAAAAATTTAACAGTGAATTATTTCATTAATTTCATAAAATAAATATGAATTGACAGAACATCAGTGTAACCAAAATGCTGGTAAATGAATGCTTAAGGCTTGTTGTTTACTTTTGTTAACCAATTTCTGTTTTCATACACACACAAAAGTTGTTGTTTTTCCTACTGCAATTAAAAAGACAGAGTTCAGTGTAGTTAACAAGTAAACAATGTCATCTTGCAGCAGCACCTCTGAGAAAAATGAAGATGGGAGGATGCAATAATGAGCTGCTGAATATGCACAAGAGTCCCTTTTAGTAATTGCAGTGAGTTTGTGCTACATGTGGTATTTGTGGTATTTGTATTTTACATTTGAATTTTACCCAGATATTAATATTACCAAATGTTTTTTAGTACTCAAAATGAACATGGATAAATGTATTTTTCTTTTGTATGAGTTGGAAATAATGAGCCCTATGACCACTGTAGACAAAATCTAAATGACTTCAGTCTTTGATCATTAATCAGAGCAAATATTCAACCACATGGATCTACAACATTCATCCCACAGGGAGAGAGTAAACAGAATCAATATTTGCACCCATGAAGCATTTCTCCAGGCTCCACAGTACAAACCACTGATGTCTCATCTCTTTTAATGAGGGATGGCTCACCAGGCATCTGTTACACATAGGTTGTTCCCACTGCAGCTCCAGGCTGCTGCTAGTTAGAATGTGACATACAGCCAGTGTGCAGTCCATGGAAAGATGCAGGAAGGGGCTGAAAACATTAAACAGTACGTTCACATGCACATGGAGTGCGTACACATGTAGTAATTGTACAAGTTTTGACACAGCACTATTTTACCACCATTTGTCCTGATTTTCACCCGTGATCTCAGACAAGGCAAAACACAAGTTACAATTCATTTATACCAAATACTAATGATTTAAACAAGCTGGTGCTCCTGCTTTGAAAAATACTGGATAGCACAAGTATGGAAACTGTCAACACTGGTATATAAATTGTGATGTTGGAATGTTGAGCCAGCTGAGTTTTAGCTGCAGCACCATTGGTGTTTGAATGGCAGGAAGCACATTAAGTGTGGCAACACTAATACATATACTGGCTGCTGATAGGTAATTTTCGCCTGCAAGTTCAGCTGCAAACAGGCTTTCCATGCAGGCAAACATGGAAATGAGGCAAATGTGATCAACATCAGCCTGTCTTCGCATAGTTACAGAAGATGAAATTAGTTTCAGCAAATAGCTTCTCTAGTAGCTGCTGAAATCCAAAGTAAGACATGACCCAGCTGGCTGTGACCTTTCTGTGTAGAGTGTGCATGTTTCCAGTTGTTTTTTTTTTTTGTTTTTTTTTAAAGTACAAAGACATGAACGTTAGGTGAACTGGAAACTCTGGGTGCAAACCACCCAGTGCCAAAGCAGTCCCTTGTGCATAATATTTTCTCATTTATCCCTATTTGCCTGCACTCGTGCTGTCATTCACACAGCATGGTCACAGCGGGGGACCCATGTATTTTCTCCTCTGCTCCGTTCATTTGCAGCTATGAGCTAATGTTGATGTGTAAAGCTACTATTGGTTCTAACTCAATGAGTTAAAGAAGACAAGTCTGAAATTAAAGGGTACATTTTGTATTTTTCGACGTGGACCCCATTTTCCCATGTTTTTCTGTCTAAGTGACTAATGGGAACAACCATTTTTGAAATTGGTCCAGAAATTGCAGCAGCCAGCAGCGATTAAACAGGCTGCAATGTAATCACTTAGGCCATTTGCTTCTGCGGCTTCAATTTACATCCACTAAAAGTGCTTGTTTTTGCTACTGACAGACTCAGATTATTATTATAAGTGTCAGACAACATTATGGAAAGTATCCTTAGTGGTGGAGACCTTTTTGTTAAAGAGTAAGATCTTTTTTTGTTGAGGACAACAAGTCCCAAAATCGCCATCGCCAAATCCACCAGACTCCATTAAAAAAAAACATTTTTACATGTATAGACCCAGCGTATTTTCACATCTAGCTGAGTGAATTAAGAGTTTATTTCAACCAAACCAGAGTTGCCGGTTGTAGGAATACTGGAAAGACAAACCAAGATGTTTTCGGTGAGTTTTATTTTGTCTCTCTGCTGACTTTGAAAGAAGCGTGTTTTACGATTATAAAATTACTGTTCATTTAAAGGGAGTCTGGTGGCTTTGGGGTTAGCAATTTCGTGGCTGTTTCTGGGAAAAAAGCATCTTACTCTTGGACACAAAGGTCTGTCTCTGTGAGGATCCTTCCCTTAAGTTGTCAGACACTTACAATAACAATCTGAGCCTGTCAGTGGCAAAACCAGGCACTTCGAGTTGACATAAATTGACATTGCCTTATTGTTCTAAATGGTTAGCATGTCTCTCTCAGTACTGGACCAATTTCATAAAATGTTCCCATTATTCACTTAGACACAAAAGCATAGGAAAATAGGGTCCAGGTTGAAAAATATTGAAGTTACCCTTTAATTAGAGAATGAAAACATTATTTTTGTTGAGAAATGTAGCAGGGCACAGGTGATTTCATCTCCCAAAAAGTTTATTATCTAGATATTATTTGAATACTAGCTTTTATATGAGAATTTATGGTAAGCACAACACCAGTTATCCAGTGTGTGCCTGTGACATGTTTGGTGAGACCGTAATGAGGGCGCATCTGCCCTCGGGTCAGTAAAAATTTAACTACAGTTGAAATGAATTTTCAGGTGTTTACAGAGAGCTCTTATTACATGAGAATGTCTCTGCCTGTTCCACTGTAATTAAATAAATAGAAGTAAATTCCCCCCTTTGGAAATTAACTACACACTACACACAGGGAGGGAAGCATACAAGTACATAAGAACACAGACAAACAAAGTCATACACCAACAAACACACACGCAGTGAGTATATGCAAGTCCGAAGTAAACACCTGCTTAATTAAAAGGTATTGGACAAACTGCCCTCTGAAGCATACAGATTGTTAAAGAGGGCCCACTACGGAGTTCATTAAAGGCTTAAAATTACCACTGCACATTGGATTGCCTGCCCCAGAATCATCATCGAAGAATCAATATGACTTAGATAGATAGATGTACTTTTCAGGACTGGTATTGCTGCAGCAGGGCTACAGTTTTAGAAAACAATCTGCCGGAGATGGGACCAGCAATCCAAAACAAATCAGGTCACAAAGTTCAACAAACACCATTATAAGTCAAGACAAAAATCTCTACAGATCCGTCCCCTGAAGTCAAAATAGCCAAAAACTGTCCACTTTTATGATTAATCTAGAAATATATGTTGTTCAGGCTTTTTTTGCAAGCTGTGATACATTTGTTCAGAGACTACCACTGGCAACACTGGACACAAACTTTACTTCATGAAAAAGGATTGGAGTGACATTTCTATTTTGTTTTATTTTCTAATCTATCACTTTATATTCTTTTTGATCGTTGTCTTGAGGACTTCTATTAATCCCATTAAAGGCGTGATGACATTTCCTTTCTCATGTAAGCTACAAGAATGGACCACAGGTTCGAAAGTAACAAGGATTGGTGAAGCCGCCTGAGACAGAGACAGGACGACACAGTGGCAGAAAAGGTATTTGACAATTATTTCCATGTGAGACAACACAACATGTATTGCAAGACCATTCGCTCTTTGAACCTCTGATTCCCCCTAAGATGCCAGAGCAGCAAGTGGGCAGTGATGCTGGCACAGACAGAGGAAGTGGCCACAGCATAACACTGATGAGGACAGAAGAGATGAAAGCTCAAGTTTGATCATTAGAGAATCTTTTAACTGAATGTACTATGTCACTACAATAAAGGAATCCGCGTCACACCGCTCAATACTGGATTCAGATGTGATAAAATGTCTTTCGCCCTGGACAACATGAGACATTTTCACACTTTCGCTGTCTCATTGTCCACAGTGTGAGTGCTGTCTGTCTTACACCTCTATTATTATTCCTGCTCTGTTTATTAGAGCTGGAGGTTCAGCTTCAGAAGGCATGGTACAGCTGTTTTTGCTTCTCTTTCTTTACCAACAACGGAGTAGAACATACAGGTTATTTTTATATACCCACGGTTCTCTGATATAACAAGGAAGTATCTCCCTATTAAACTGCGCTCACTACTGTGAGCGACAAAATTTGTGATCTGATTTTCAGCTGCAACAACATACCATCATACAACGGTTTGTATATCTTACGAAAAGGTATGCACATATAACATGTTACGGCCAGCTGCATATATATATATATATATATATATATATATATATATATATATATATATATATTATTTATGGGGTTAAGTAATGTTTTTAGAGTAGCGTGAGACTCTCTTTGTTTAGAAGGGTACAAGTCTTCCCCAGGTGCCGTTTTCCAGCGTAGATTGGGTGTAGAGCTTAGATTCTCTGCCCGAGCTCGAACCCGACCCAGACCCGGCCCCTGTAATTTCCCGCCACTATCCTCGGGCAGCACGATGCTGGTATATGACAGCAAAAAGATGAGGACCTCGACACTTAAGAGGCACATGACGAAGGCTTGCCATGGAAAGGAAGACGAGAGTCAGCCTTCAATGTCCACGTTCGTATCCTTAAAAAAGATGTTGGTTTTCAACTGGGCTCGGGTTCATAATTACAGTTAAAGGGCCGGGCCGGGCACAAACAGAACGTGCACGGGCTCAGGTGGGGTCGGGTGACGATCAGTAACATGGCCTCTGCAGGTTGGCTGATCAGGGGCTGATTTATTTCATGTCCAAGTTGTCCGAGATGACTTTGAAGGACAATGTTGACAACAAGCCTCGTTCCTCCTCGTCCAAACTTTGTAGAACTCAATGAAATTGTGTGTAAGAGTAGTGAGTTTATATAATCTGTGTCAGTGTTAGTTTGCTGGTAGCTTTGGCTTGAGCGCTAACTTTTCCTTATTCACTTTGCCTAGATATATTCCATGTGTGTTAGCCTACTGTAAGCCTTAGCTTTACTTTAAATAACATTATAGTGCTAAGCCGTAAGGGTGAATCGCCATTTTGTTTTAAACACAATTTTCTCCTGTTATTGTAGTGCGGGCAGTCAGGCCTAGTACTGTGTTTTGTTTGTTTTCTTTCTTTTTTAGGCAGAACTCTGGTTGAGGATGGTTTAGTTTTGTTTATTATTTTGGTGTTGATTCACCCTGAAGTCAAGCTTCATTCACTGTCAGTAAATTTTACTGTGTGCAACACAGTTAATTGTGTTCCTTAATGGTTCGGTTAGGTTTTACTAAAATAATTATGGTTCGGCGTCATTACGTAATGCTGCCCAACCAATGTAACATGACGTGACGACACACGATTTAAATGGTGACTTTTGGTTTCATATGGTCTCCAAGGTTGACCCCCTTCCCATGCAGACTTTGTCACTCTTTACACATTGTCACCAGACTTCTTCCTTGGCTGCGTCATATGAGGGCGGACAGCTGACAGCACATAGTTCACGTGATCACTCCTAGGTTTATATAGTGTAATTACAGTAATAACTTCTGAAGTGAAGCAAATTTCAAACCAGCAGAACATAAATGCAAAATAAAGGAGAGAAGAACCACAGTATCATTGCTGAACAAGTTGCATTTACAACTTACCAGATTATTATCACTTTTGCAACATAAACCCAGCATGCCCCGTCTCTCCACATAATATTACTCCTTTCCCCTGCTGTTGGTACGGAAATGCCCAAAGGCTAGTGCGTGTCTGTGTGGCTACTTTACATAAGCCTAGCATCTTAGTATGCATCCACTGGAAAACAAACACAACGTCAAAGAGGTCTGCAGCATAACAACAGCTATAAAATCAAGAGACAGAAAAGCAATACTTGTAGCACACATTTTAGGAAATGTCAACAGCTGATCTGTTTTGACACCTCTGCCCCTCCTGCTCTTCTCCTGTGTCTCCACAGCTAGAGGGGCGGTGGATTAGCTGCCGTATGTTCCACCCAGAGGGTCTTTCTCAGTAATCTGGCATCTATTTAATATTGGCTCACCCACGGTGGCAAAGGCAGTGTGGCCTTTTCACTGCAGGACGGCCAGAGAGGCAGAATGACTGACTGATAGAGGGAGTGGGATTCATGTGGTCCATAGGACAATATGCTTCTGACCTCTAGGTCAGGTCTATGCGTGAGATGGAGATCAAGGTTTGACCATCAATTGTGGGTAAATACAGAGACCTTTGATTGAAGTGAGAATCGCTGCGGTGGAGCAGACTTGGAGAGAATTTAAAATACAGTGAGGCAGATTTCATCCTCTCCTCACTAACACAGACACATGGGCTTGCTTGGTTATTCTGGGATGACACTGCTGGAGCTCCTGAAACTTTTTTGTAAAGCAGGCACGAGTGCTAAACCAGGGATGACACAGAGCAAACAGATACTATCTGAAGACCATTCAAACCACAGACTCTTTCATTTTGTCTCGCTTATTTTGAAAATTATCTGATGCTATGAACAATGCGCAAGCATCAGTGCAGACACTGACACTGACATGGGCACACTAATATTTTCTAGATAATTCCAGTGCAAAAAGTTGATAGTTACAAAACTATTTCTTTTAACTAAATTGGTGTAGGCTTTTGGTGCAAACTCTTAAATGTTATTGTGTCATTTTTTAGAAACAAGAGCAGTATCTGTAGCAGACAGAAGACCTTATATATCCTATTATTTTCTCTACCTTCTCTGTGCTGTGCTCATGGACCTGCAAAAACTGAATTTAGAAAATTTAGAAAGGCGACACAGACTGGTACAAGGACACATAGGCAAGAGGGGGAAAAAGAAAAACACAGAGAGTTAGCCACCCCCTCACTTTTTTGTTTAACATTGTTAGTGAGTGAGTATTACTCTCCCGTGTTAGAACACACATGCAACCTGGCGTTGCGGCAGATAGATGGACAAGACAGTACACAGTTGTGCCTATGTACCTGACACCTAAAGCATTC
Source organism: Epinephelus lanceolatus (assembly GCF_041903045.1). Classification (NCBI taxonomy): domain Eukaryota; kingdom Metazoa; phylum Chordata; class Actinopteri; order Perciformes; family Serranidae; genus Epinephelus; species Epinephelus lanceolatus. Next base: position 25,590,698 of record NC_135734.1, on the reverse strand, counting down.
AGTTAAGTTCTACAAACCCAAAGCCAGTCTCCATGTCCTGACCCGACACCCTATATTGGTGAACACTACCTCAGTTAGCGTAAGCCTTCACTACGTACTCTGTTTAGAAACTTCAACCATCTGAAATACTTTCCTGCAGCAAAAGTTGTTCATCAGTGCAGTCCTTTTTATCAATGAATTTTCAAAACTTTTCCATAATGTCTTCATAACATTTGACCCCATTTCAGTGACTTCATTTAAGTAGTTTAACACAAGCGATTTGAAGTAGGGTGCAATTCCAAATGTGGAGAGATGCGTACACTTTGTTTCCCCAACTAAATATGGCCACTATTTTGCTCTGCGCCAAAACTTCTGATGTTTGCCTCCATCCAGCATTTCCAGGGTCTGCATCTCTCTTGAACCACGTATTATATTTGTCGTTCCATACATTATTAACGCACTTCCCAGGTATCTGCAGATAAGCCAACTGCTCGTGCTTGCTAACTTCACTCACATGTTAGACATTTGCACTGCCAACGACCTGCATACACCAATGTGTATAATGCAATACTAGTGACATTACAGTCATGCAGAGCAGCACTTTTAAATTAGTAATACAAAGAGCATATTTCACGTAATGTTGGATATATTGTAGGATTTTTATGGAGATATTTCAAACAATATTCCAAACGATGTATACTCAATAATTCAATGTATATGCAAAACTTTTTAAAAACATTCTGTTAAATCCAAACCATTTCCAGGCCTGACCTGCACAGAGCCCTGTGCAGTGGTCAAAATAAAATCGCTCCTCTCTCTGCTCTTTGAGATGTCCGAATGGGCAGGCTGCCCATGTTTAAGCTGAGCATGCTGCCTCATGGGCCTCCTGTAAGGATGATGATGCAAAAATAAGCCCAATCTTCACAAACCCACTCTTGCACAATCTGCTCTCTTTCGAATGGACAGATTTTTACAGAGCCCCAAGTTCCATCGAGGCATTGCTTCTTAAAGGCTGTGACCTTCTGTTTAAAGGCCAAAATGTCCTTGCCGACTTAGCTGGATGTAATAAGCTGAAATCAAGTCAATAAACCACACTGACTTATCTAATGAACAAGCAACTTGACACACACAAACACGACTGTGCACAGAGATGGTAATAATGCTTCCAAAGAAGGACTGTCCATCCTGTGTATGCACAAAGCTCCTGCCGTCTAACCTTGTCGGTTTTCAACTCTTCCTCGGTCTCGCACAAACACTGCTTTGCCATTTCAGCTGATGAAAGGGGACGGTCCCACACTGTCAAATAGACCATTATTAGTTGCCAGGTCAGAGCACGATTTTTAATCTCAGACAGAGAAGGACAGTGCTGAATATCAAGGAAATATAGTGTGTTCTGCATCACAGCAGTAGCTCAAAAAGAGACTGAAAAGCTACCAGAATTTCGAGGACACTTTAAAACCTTCACGCGCTCATATGCACAACATTCTTGCATGGAGAATCTGCCATTTTCTATCAAATAACACAAATATGCCATGCCTTAGTGACAATATCACCATGGCAACCATTATTCACATATCAATAGGTGAGGCAGAGTGGGTCAGAAAAGTGTGAGAGGCCGATTTAACAGCCCGCTGAATGCGAACAGCGTGCATACACAGTAGTGGAGACAGACGGAAATACACACAGGTCACAAATACGAGAGTGAAAACACTACCTGTCAGATTGTGCTGTGAGTCTAATTGGCAGCATGGTGTGTGATGCGCAGCTGGAGTTTTAGAGGGAAGAGTATCCCAGAGCCAGAGGGAAGCAGGAATCAATAAGAACACCACAAATGCTTCTGCCTGCTCTCAACCTCACTTACTGCATCACTGGACTGTCACTAAGAATAGGAGCCTGAGACCGACGTTACAAGACTAGCACAATGATTAAAGCCTGGGACTGCTTAAATGTTTACAACATGGTCTTGAAGGGTGCAAGTAAATCAAGAAACAGTTTAGCATTTAGGGAAATTTGCTTATTTGGTTTCTTGTTAAGAGTTAGATGAGAAGATCCATACTGCTCCCGTGTCTGTAACTGCTCGCCTGGCTCTACCTACCAGTACCTCCAAACTTAATGAACTACTAACTAATGAACACAATGTGCCCAGTTCATTTAATCAGTGCACAAACAGGTACACAGACCATGATAATTTGGTTGGTTGTTTTACAGGTGGTTTTATGCTGTAACTATTTATTTACTGGGCTCTTTGGACACCAACCAATCTCGCTTGTTCCCCTTGTTTCCAGCCTTTGTGCTAAACTAAGCTACTTGCCTGTTGTCTCTAGCTCCATAGAAAACACACAGACACAAGAGGGGTATGATTTTTTTTCCCCTAAATTTTAAATTGTTCCTTAAAAGACGAGCGTATTTTACTGGAAGCTCTTTAAGTTAATATGATTATCATTATTTTGTTAGGTACTTAATTAATTTAATAGTCATTTAGTTTCTCCAGAATGTAATTCTACAATCTCTGCTTCTGTTAAGTGCAATGTTCTGTTTCTCTTCCTCAGCTGTCTCTTTTCTCCCTGAAAAAAGGGACAGTTCACTGTTAGGTGGTTCATAATTTATTTGTCAATCACGTTTTCTTAAGTAAACTCATAAAACTCATGCAAATAAAGTTACCAGTAGTTACAGCCAGTGTCCAAAATTAACTTTTTGACTCACCAGCCAAATGGCTAGTGAATGTTCAAACTTTACCAGCCACTCAATAGATTATCATTGTTTTTTTGGCTGGTGAGTGAAGCAAGGTTACTGGCCACTTGCTTATTTTACTAGCATTTGGCTAGTGGCTAGTGTTAATTTTGGACCCTGGTTACAGCTATCAAATAAATGTCCATCCATCCATTTATTTTCTAACCGCTTATCCTCTTGAGGGTTGCGAGGGGGCTGGAGCCTATTCCAGCTGACATTGGGCGAGAGGCGGGGTACACCCTGGACAGGTCGCCAGACTATCACAGGGCTGACACAGAGAGACAGACAACCATTCACACTCACATTCACACCTATGGGCAATTTAGAGTCACCAATTAACCTGCATGTCTTTGGACTGTCTTTGGACTGAGGAACCCTCTTGCTGTGAGGCGACAGTACTAACCACCACACCACTGTGCCGCCCTGATGTACCAATTTTGCTTAGGTATATGTAGGCTTAGCAATAAGTAATGTTTATATTTAACCAAGGACAAGACTCTGATCAAATAACACATAATAACTGAATATTAGAGCTGCAGCAATTCTCAGAAAGTCTAGCACAGCAAACAGGAAAGCAGGCATTATATGAAATTTTGGGAAGAGCCCAGTGTGTAACCTTCACAAGTCCTCAGCACATCATAGCCCACTTTGTTGTAGGAGAGAAAAAAGTGATGAAACTGTCATGAGCATCATTGGCATCTAAAAATAGCCTCCCACATCTACAGCCAAGTGTTTCCTCCCCAGACTGTCAAATGGCAGAGTGAAGCAATAACAAGACATATTAATTGTAAACACATGATATGAAAAATTGGAGGTCTGACGCTGCCTCAACCTCTGTACTGTCGCTTTCTGTTGTGTTATGGTTATTATTTTTCAAAGCCTGAGAAGTGTTAACCAATAAAAAATGTAATGCGGGGAACAATGCTGTGGAATGACAGCATTAATAATGAAGGAGACTTATCTCGCTCTCACCACAACCTGCATTTTAAAGCGCACAGACACAAACACACAGAGAGCAGACAGACATGTGCCTCATCTAAATCAAATTTCCACCAAGCTCCCGAGCAATCAGACACAGAGATGCGGGCTCGCTCACAAACTCACATATCACTTATTGACTCTCATTTTTGCTCTCTGCGCTTTGATGCCATCACAGCCACGACCCCTGCCATTCTGCACCATCCTGCGAAGAAACTGTTGAACAGAGAGCAGTTAAGGGAGTCGGCACACTGAGCCCGGGAGCCATTAAAGATGTAGAATCCTGCCACGCCTTCTCCCCTGCCTCCGTGTCCCTTTGGGCTGGTTTAAAGTTCTCATTGCCTGACAAAAGGAGCTGGGAGGGTCAGTGTAGAACCATGTTAAACCTAATCACTGCTGATGATACTGCCTACAGTGGGGACAGATAGTGCTGCATTAAGGTCTTTAGGGTCTGTGGTCTACTGGTAGAAAGCACAAGAGGGTTATGAGGGTTAAAATTATGTCTTTGTGCAGCAAAAACATGCAAAAAATGAGCATTTTTGTGACCCAACCCTTGTTAACTGATCATTACCTGTTATTCAACAAGTGTCTGTGTAAAATTTTATTGTAGAGCTGCACGTATTGTACTGCTCCGCACCTCCTTGCCCCACTCTCACTCTCTTTTTATCATGACACTACTGTGGTAGTCTGAGCTCCACACTGGGGGCACTGAGAGTTCACCAGCCCCTTACAAACAGTGAAAATGTTACACACAACTGACGTTACCTAACAGATGTAATGACAGAGTCAAGACGTGTCAGTGATGGTTTGTTGAGACAGTTTAATGGCTTGGTTTTGAGTATTAGCCTCTGCTGCTGTGTTAGCTCATGCTAACCAGACAGACATTGAACAGACCGTTCTGTTTTACGGAAAGTTTGCCGATTCTTTTTACCAGTGAAGACGATAAGTGTCCAATATAGCAGTCCACCTCTGCCTCTGAGTCACAGAGTGGTGCAGAAATGAATCCTAAAACCCGGAAATTAGTTGACATTTTTGTACTGCTAGTTCACTCGTCTCAAAGTCAGTGGATTTTTGAATGGGTTTTTGGATAGATGCCTGAAATAAGATCTGTTGTTAACACAAGAGACTTACATATTTTGTTCTACGACATAAAAAAAATTCAGTAAATGTCCCACTCCAGAATTTTGAAGCTGTTATGTGTCTTAGAAATGGCGGTTGCTAACAAGTGGATAAATGAGACTTCAGAACTTTATCGCGCCGAACACGGCTTTACAGCCTTGTTGTGGTGGCGACAGTAGTGTAGTTTGTTTACAGCCCAACATTTGCTTTTTATTTCTGGCAATTGCAATCACATGTCAAAAGTCACCAAAGTGTTGTTCATTTGTGAGGATTATCTTGCTGAACAAAAATGTAAGTATCGTTTTGTTTGCCACAGAGCTTATTTTGTGCAAGAATCCAGAACCCAATGGAAAAATCCAACAGGCTTTTTGACAAGGGAACCAGGGTGGCGCTACCTTCCATATCACCCTACAAACGTCATCCCTGCAGCGCTTGATTAGCTGGTTGAGGGGAGTTGTAGCTGTTCCCACGAGCAACATCATGACGTTGTCCTGTTGTCATTGTATGACTCCAGCATAGGCAGCAGCAGACTCTGCTGTCTCATCATCTGCTCCCTTTGTGACAGTACATTAAATTTAATATATATTATTAACTTTTTAACTGATGGTATGTATCAGTCAAAATCAGTTAACAGTTAATCATTAACATGCCTAATTTAGTTTGGCTGTATTTGCTTGTACAAAGTATCTGTAGGTTTGTCTTGTTCAAGGTGAGTTTAAAAACTGTAAAATTCCACAAAACCAAACTATTCCTGAAAAATATTTTACTGCAAGTCTACTTTCAAAGACTTAATTTATGCAACTGCAGTTCGTGCACTCGGATACGTTGCCCTCCTTTCTTGTGTCAAAATGTTACATGTTAACTGTCTCTCGTTAGGCACCCTCTCTGCTGCTGAAAACAACCAGCATCTATCCAAAATAATTAGGAAAGCAAAGCCTATTAGCATAACACATTATCATGTACTTTGTACAATGAGACAAGTGGGAAAGGCAGGACAAAAAGGAATAAAACCCAATCTCTTAATGATGCCTCAAAATAATACTGAATAGATAATTAGATACCCCTATGTCACTATACTATCCATGAGCCCAGAGGCTTCTGTGGGTGGGGTGTCAAAGTACTATAGAACAAAACCGAAAAAAGAAAAGAAAGACTTGTTAACTGCATAACAACTCATGCCTCAAACTTGTACCTGAATTCAGCTCTGTCAGATGTCAGAGAAAGAGCTGTAATGTGAGGCATGGTGTTCAGGAAATACTGAGATGTGAGACAGTGAGTGGGCGGATTCCTTCACCTGACTTTGTGAGGGAAATAATTGGCTTTATAACCATGTAACATGATTTAGGATTATTATCAATAAATGGTCTGTGAATGTGTGTGTCAGTGGGTGTGTGTTCAATGGAGACAGAGACACAAAGAAAAACTGCGCTACAATGGGCGGTGGAGGCACAGCTGTTTTACAGGAGTGTCCTGATTCCCCATTCACCACCCTGCTGGTTGAATGACAGATGGCATATCGGCACACACATGCTACAAGACACAAAGTCTGGCATAAAGACAGACAGACAGAGAGACAAAGAAGATGCAATGTACTAAAAATAGAGTATTCAAAACCGTCTAACCAGAGCGAAGGGCATCTCAGTTGTTGTTTACTCGGTGGGTACACCTGAAATCAGCGCAGTTCCACTGGCTAACCCCTAATCAGGCCATTGCATGAAATATAGATGCTGTGGACAGGCAAAACAAATTTTCTATATTTAATTCAACAAATAATAACATCAAAGAAGATGGAGAAGAGTGGCTGGTGAATAAACCATGAGTAGAATGGAGGTGAGGTATCAACACTCTGCTGTGGTAAAGCATGAAGGTGCCACTAACTGAAAAAGTGGAAACAGACACACGAGTTGCCTCCTGTTTGCCAGCAAATAACGTCAAACTTCAGCGTCACTGCAGTGGGAGACAGATGCCAGTTATAAATAGCCTGATTTTACAGATGATAAACTATATTGAAGTCAATCAGTTTTTTGTACCATGAGGATGATGAAGCTTTTAGAGCACATTCAAGAACCTCAACACCTGCGTAACACGACATAAAACTCCTCTGGAGATGGGGAGTTGAAGCAGAGTCCTGTGTAACCATGGTAATCTGCAAACAGGTGATTTGCAGGTGGTATTTTGTCTTTATTTTATTTCCAGGTCTGAATATAACAAAGAACATGTGGGTTGATTGTCGGGTGGTAGATGATAAATATATTAAAATAAAATGAGAATAATTACGTTTTCATCCTCTGACTGCTTACTGTGTGTGCCAGCTCTGTCTTTTGTGCCACCTGGAATATGAGAGCGGCTTTAATCTGATGCGTTACTAACAGACACGTTAACTGTGGAGATGTGCTGCTTAGAATTATGAGAACAAGCAAAAATATTCATTTAAACCGTATTACCTGACTTACCTTTGTTTTAAAATATATTGTCTAATTTCACTTGTATGAAGTGTCCCAAATTGATCACTTTAAACATGCTGCCTAACCAAATTATTTGAATAGGGCCTGGTTGTTATAGGGTGGGGCTGCAGATGTTGTGTCAACGGTCCAGGTCAGGAAATTAATGGTCATTCGTGTGGGTGACAGGCCAGCTGTGGTATTGTATGCACAGTGCCGGTTCGAGAGCTTGTCTTAAATATCAGACCTGAGCAAGACTCTAAACTGAAGGCTTCGGATGTTCTCAGTTCACCCTTAATGCATGTTTTACTTTATCTGGTCTGTCAAGCTGCTTCCTCTGTTATCCAGTCCAATGCATCACCGGGTGATGGCAGCCTCTTCCTGATGATAATCGATAGTCAGTCTTTGGCCTGTGGTGTCCCAGTATAAAAGTGAACTTCTGAACTGTTAAATGAAGACTGGATGCGATAAACTTTGTGACACAACATCCATCATGTCTTGCTTGCTGTTGAGGGCATGCCAATGCTCATAAGGCAAAAGGCCTTCTCATTAGCAAACAGTGTGTCACTGTGGAGCACGGATGTATGAAGAGAACTGGACACAGCATTGGAGGCAGGGCTTCATTCTTACGAAAGTTGCTCAGTGGGACATACAGCCAAAAAAGTTTGACTACACGGGAATAAAATTACCTGGATCTTCAGATACTAGTGGCTTCTGCCGGCCTAGCGGCTATCTCTGGTTTAGCCCTCTGCTAACTTGAATGAGGATAAAATGATTTAATCATGCGGCTCTTCTAGACTTTAGAAAGGTTATTGGACCGAATGGATCAAATCCCAATAGTGAAAGGAGTCATTTCGCGGAGGTTGTGATGCTTTCACAATGTAAGTCTATGGGAAAAGTTCTTGTGGGCCCAATGGCCTCATGTAATGGACCCATAAGCTGTAAATCCAGTGTTCAGTCAGACTGGCTTCAAGGTCCAGCGCTGTTGATAGGGGCTTGCTGCAGAGGCACCAGTCAAAGTTTGCCCTCACTTACATTAAGTTAAAACAAAATTACATTTGACCACTACCTTTTTTTCACATCGCTGCTAAGTCCCACATTGCATACAATCACTCAGTGCCCTGTGACTCTATTCACTCACATCCCATGGAAAATAAACAGAAAAACATAACATCAGGTCACACTAAGTGGGTGTTCACAGATACATATTTGAACACGTTGTTGTTTAGGGACACCTCATGTCCAGCACAGATGTCCAATGACGAACTCCCCTTGAGTTCATATCAGGCAGGCTGTTTATCCTAATAACTGCACTCCAGGTTTCTATTGACCATATGAGCACTGATGTCCACCAATCACACCTATGGAGTCTCGAGGTCGCTCGCTCTCTAAAACCCCACCCAGAGACTCCATGAAGGCTCCAAATTGCTGCAGCACATAAGTCAGACCCTTCTTGACTGTGACACACTGTTACATAGAGACAACTCTCACATTATCAGCTTCACCTGCTGTACAATTGGCAAAGTAACAAACCAATACACCTAACATTGTGGGTGGTGGGCCCATATGGCGACATTACTAATTCAGACTGAGCTTGTTGTTTATCACTGTGACAGTGGTAAATTGCTTGGACTTTCTTTCCAGAGACTAAATTGAGAAAAACAGGAAAGTGCGCTTAAATGCTGATACAGAGTTAAGTTTGTGGGCTGAAACTGTGACTGTTTTGTCAGCACTGCTTATGATTCCTCTTCCTGAAATAACACATTTCTTCTATAAACACAATGTGAGCAACCATACAGAACAACAATAGATGGAATACACCCAAATCGTGCAATTGTGGAACACCCCAGAAAATACAAACCCAAGAATCTCTAGGGGCTTTATAGATCTACATTTTAATTGCTGTGGGACCTTCAGGGCAAACGCAACTGTGGCATGATACTGTATAGAGTGAAATGAGGGGTAAAATAATAATGCTTTTATGATACTTTAGGCTTGATTCAGATAAATGGATTACTAAATGGACGGGAGCTATCGGCTTCTCATCTCATTTCTGCTCACAGAGCCTATTGGGAGTTTTGTCTGACACACACACCAAAATAACACCCACAATGATTGTTCGCTTTCATTCTTTAGGTCCTGAAAAGGTGCTTTCATAAAGATCAAACAGGGCTTGACCAAATCCTTTAATATAGCATGAAAGCTACTTCTTTATCCGTTCATTTTTGCTTCTTTCACCATCGGGCTTTTTAACTAGGAGATGATACAATCCCAAGCATCCTATGCTTATACCCACTCACTCGCTGCTTTCATTTAGACTGACATGAATACACAGCTGCCGAGGACAAATTACGGAGATCTCAGACATTCTCCTGATCCCATGAATTCATTGATACCCTCTGATTTCACAGCACATTAAAAACATCAGGATTAACCAGTGAACACCTATCACCTACGTCTGATCTTTTAAGCTACAATTATGCTTCTCCATGTGTGTGTGTGTGTGTGTGTGTGTGTTAGCTTATGTGCTGTGCACAGAAGAGATAAGGCAAGGTAAGCTGGTGTGGAGATGACGCTGTTGGACCGGAGAGAAAGCGTTCGAGCGAAAAAGGGCAGTTATGCACTTAACCTGCTCTCTGATAACTGAAGCGCTATAGGAGGCCAGGAGGTGTGTTCTCCAAGTACACCTCTTGGAGTCTATGAGAAAACACCCTGAAGGCTGGGCACGGGGCCACACAGTAAGACCACCTCTCCAGTCTGGCCTCCTCAGCCTTGCTGGCGGCACTGGTTTGCATGATTTGACCCCGAATTTCAAGGATTAAAGCTGTAGTTGGTAACTTTTAGAAAGATAACTTTTTGTCATATTTGCTGAAACTGTCACTATTGTCAAGTGTTAGAGAAAGATGGTCTGTGAAAACAACCATATTCCTCTGCCATCTTGATTTGCAACTAATGGCATTACCACGTGAACAAAAACAACCAATCGGAGCTGAGGAGTCTTAAAGGCAGCTGTCAATCACTGTACGTTTTTGATTGATGCTTCAGTCGACTGTATCTAACATGGGAGACTGGTCACAAACGTTCTATTTTACAACTAAACAGTACACAAAAATATGTTTATAAAAACATCTGAAGCGAGAAACAGGCAATGCACTTACAGAATCCTGATTCATATTTGATCAGCGCTGCATAGTTTGATAGTTTGACCGCAGTTCATGAGCTGTGATTGACATGATGAACAGCTGCATTAGAGACTCCTCGGATCTGACTCGTTGTTTTGGGTACACTGCGGTAGATTTTGGCAAATGCCATCAGAGGCTATCTGTCTCATATAATACTGTGTTTATGTACAGTTTCTGCAAATATGACAAAAAGTAATTTTCATTTAAATTACTACCTGTAGCTTTGAATCTGCTCTAATCTATACTTTCATATGAACCACTTGTCAAATAACTAGTAAATGTGTTGTGGCGACACACCCACAAATAATTAACCCTTAACTTTGTAGTCGTTTGCTACTTTGTAGATACAGAATCGCATAACAATTCCTGGTGATATGGAGCATTTTTGCATGGCTAAGCAAAATAATTTTGGTTGCATCCCACCGTTTCCATCACCCTTGAATTTAGCTGTAGCAGTTATGAATCTCATAAACCCACTTTACACTACCTGCCCAGAGCCAAGTGGTGCGCAAAGTTGTGATGGAGTTACTTAATTTCATTTCAGATAAAATGTAATTGTAGTCAGTTACAGTACTGAGAAAAAATGCAATTAAATAACAGTTACAAATCAAAATGTTGGTTACAGGGGGTTATTATCTTAATATATTCTTTTCAGTAAAAGGTTTATATGTAGAAGATAACATTCACTCTGTTGCATTTTTCTGGGCATACTTCTGCATGACATGGGTCAGCAAAGCAGTTGGAACAAATGAGTGCAACACTTACGCTCTTGTGTTTTCAGACTTTTCAACCTCCTTGCCCAGTTTTAAACACTCATTAGAAAAGGCTAATCAAATATGATGAGTTACATTACTTTAAGTAATTCAAATAGTAACATTACTTGTGGCAAAACTTCAAATGAATGTTAATGTTTAATGCAACTGTTTGCTGTCACGTATCTACCACACCAACTAGTTGTGCTGCCACCGAGTGACCACAATAGAAGTCAAACAATGCACATTAACGTTAAACTTCTCTGAGTATAGATTAACATGATTAGTATTCATTAAATTCTCCTGGATCTACAGTACTGAGCACAGAGCTACGTCACTAGTGTCTCCCTCATACTACAAACCTACTCAATTAATCATACATACATACAGTATATATGCGCTCATTTCCAGCACATTCACATAGCACCCTCTAACCAAGCCTCTCTAAACCATGCTCCATTATTCATTAGCCTTGCTGCAGCTGCTATGCATAGTGCACTTGTCCCTCCACGACTCAAACTGGATGTTAGTGTGTTATTAGCCTATCTACTGTACGAGAGCAGCTCCTTAACGACCTGTCACATCACTTGGGTCAACTGATGGACTGCAACAAGCACTTCTGCCTGTGACAAGTGTGAGGAAGTAAAAACTTGTCTCACCTACACTGACATCATCTCGCTTGACAGACGGAGGTGCACGCGTACGAAAGATGCACACTTACACTGGCCATGATTATGTAACGGCACTAGCGCCTGAAAGGAAATACTACTAAATTTTAACACCAAGGGATGCTATTTCTATGCCTTCAGATCGTTTAGTCTGTGTCAGTGCACATGTTACAGTTTGTCCTGCCCTCTGATGTCGGGTGTTACAGTGTGCACGGTGCCTCAGAGACCAAACTGCAAAAAAGATGAGATGGCTGGGAAATGATGATAAGCTGACCAGACAGTCGCTCTTTGAGAATGAGAATGTTTAGATCAGGACTGATATCACTACTGCAACATAAAAAGGGTATTGAAAACCTTTGCAGTGTAAAAATCCATACAGTCAGTGCTCCAGTCATTCCCACTGGAGCAGCTCTGCCTACTGTAAACATCACACACAGGGACCTTTTTTTATCATTACTATGACGGCAACAAAAACTATTGTTAGTGTTTGCTGAGTGGGAAGACAGTGGGGGATCATCACCTTGTCGGTGCACTAGCAGCTCCCACTGGCTGGTCAAGCTGCTTGGGGTAATGCTTGGGTGTGACGCCCCGAGGGCAGGTGAAAAGAGGCAGATAGTGGCAGGATGCATCAGAGGAGACACACAGCAGATTTTAGTATATGAAGACCTAGCCAATCTATATTGGGAGGCAAGAGGCAGTGCTGATGTTTGTTTTCAAGCTCATTGCACATATCTACTGTGTAGCTATTGTGTTTTTTGAACACATGAACACATTTGGAAACTTTGTCATCAGAGCCAAGAATTTAAAGGGAAATTTAGGTTTATTTCAACCTGTCTCCTATCGTCCTAAATTTGTTTCAAGTGACTAGCGACATAAAAATAATAGTTAGCATGTTAGCCGTTAGCCTAGATACAGCTGCTCTGATGCCAGCTGTATCTAGCCGTTAGCCTAGATACAGCTGGCATCAGAGCATCAGACCTGTTAAAACATAAGTGAACGGGCATCCCTTCAAGTGCAAAGTTAGTCCACTAAACAAGCTTTTTTTCCACAAAGCGTGCCTGAAATCTCGCAAGAACAAGCAGCAACAGCTGGAAGGCAGAACCGGACAGTAGCCTGAAAAGTTCATTCATTTATTTTATGAAAGATTTATAGAATAATGGCTGACTTTTTGCCAGACTTCGACTTTATGGAGGAGGAATTTGATTTTGCAGAGTCTGATGGCTGCCCTTATTTATTTGAGCCAGAATACACTGACGAAGAGCTTTGTGAAATTGAAGAACGGAGGAGGAGAGAGAGAGAGAGGCACAACAGGTAGAGGACGAGAGAGGAGGAATGGCTGCTGCAAGGCTGCGTAGCTCTGGAGATTGGTGGTGTACCTGTGAATGCTGTGCCCCAGTGCCCACAGAAGAGGAATGCCTCTGTTGCAAGGAATGGGACCGGTTGCAGCCTTATTTTCAAGGTCTGGATGTGACCGAGGACGAGACACCTCCACCTGGAGTAGTATCCAGCTGGGCTTTATCTAGAGCTCGCAAGATTTCAGGCACGGTATGAGATCGCTGTTTGTTCTCACGATATTTCGGCCGCGCTTTGGAAAGCAGAGCTAAATGGTAAACAAACATGGCAGCACACCGGTAAGGTAAGACAACACGTTTACATGTCGTTTTCTATATGTTCTCTGACATTTATCCTAACGATATGAGGCGGTCTTTGTGGAAAAAAAGCTTGTTTAGTGGACTCACTTTGCACTTGAAGGTATGCCCGTTCACTTACATATGAACAGGTCTGACGCTACTATGCGCCCCGGCTGTATCTACGCTAACGGTTAACATGCTAACTATTATTTTTATGTCACTAGTCACTTGAAACAAATTTAGGGCAATAGGAGACAGGTTGATATAAACCAAAATTTCTCTTTAAGCTTCCTGGAACAAGGCCAGGATGAAAAGTCAACAATGCAATCATGTGAGACCTTTCAGAAATGGTTTGCCAATGACACACAGGCCATATTTAGCATGGCCTTGATGTACCAACAGAGCTGGATACAACTAATGACCAATGCAATCTGCAGTATCCTTGCCCCCTTTACTTTCCTGTGCTTGACACAACACAACAACAGACAGAGGACTCAACATGACGCAGTAAAACACTACACCTATTCGGAGCACAAGAAAATATCGATACAATTTAGCATTGTGATATTTTGTTTTGTGAGAATTTGCAGTATGTTGCCTTGCTTACAGTAGCACAATATATTGAATCGTAACCTCTGTATCATGATACGTATTGTACCACCAAATTCTTGCCAATACATAGCCCAAACACCTATAATTTCTGCTAAGAGGCAACTTTCCGAACTGAAAAAAGAAGACAAGATAGAAGTGCCAAAACTGCAGTTACTCTAATGGCCACTTGAGGCTGGCTCCAGAAGCTAGTCAATCCCTACAGGTCCAGAGTTATAACAGCAATTAACATGTTTACAGCCTGGTACAAAAAATATTTTGGTCTCTATAGATAATTTCTCTCTTAATGACAACTGCGTGGTGGGTGAATTTTTATATAACTCACCCCCTTAAATTCTATTAAGGCTTAAATATATGCATAATTAAGGGCGTAGCCACTCTGAGTAACAGGCTGTTCTCAGTCAGATCAGTCCACCCCTTGCTCCTCCACAGCTCTACCATCTCATCCAAACATGGTCACCTCTGGTTCCAAAAATCCAAAATGGCAACAGCCACAATGCCAAACTCGAGGCTTAAAAACGGGAGTCCACAAACCAATGGGTGACGTCACAGTAGCTACATCCATTATTATTGTGCAGTCTATGGTTTATGCAGACAATTCAAACACTGCGGTGTGCTGATAAAGATAGAAAAAGGTTCACAGATTTAGAGGGGAATACCAGTGAATTTTAATACTCTAATGCAACCCCTCCTGTCATTAAATAGTTGTGTGTGAACACCTTGTTACCCACTATCATGAACTTGAGAAAGAGAAAAACCCACTCACAAAAGGTGAATGTGAAAAAAAAATCCAGGATATTTTCTAGGCATAATGACACATTTTGACACTAGAAAGTGGGTCCTTTTTACCTCCTGTGAAGAGACAGAAGCTTAAATAAACAGATGGACAGACGTGCGAGCATGCACGTGCATGCACTCACACACTCACACACTCACACACGTGGAGCATTATTCATGCAGTGGGATGCCACGAAATGAATCCATGTGTGTAAATGTCATCAGTAAATGTCAATTGCTTTTTGAGGCCTGTCCCGAGGACATGGAGTCCAGCATATGGGCCGCAGGACTCAGACGTACCTTTATTTCCTACTACTTCATCTATTCTTAATCTACTTTAAAGACCTCATCTGCCCATGTGATGAATTAAACAACACATGAGAGGGGGTCTTTTGACAAGCAGGAGGCAGAAAAGAGGACAGACGTGTTCACGGAATGATTGCCATCCACTGCAACAAAAGGACAAAGGGAAGAGAAAAGAAGACATCGCCTGTCTTAATTTTTCATATGATGTACATGTGTACACTTGTTTATGTCGAAGGTTAAAAAACAAGTAATTATTATAGAAAGTAACAGTCTAAAAATACACACGTACTGTAAACACTGGAGACAAAACCTTTACACACGTGTTTCTCAGGGATACGGTTTTTATAGAGCGGGGATAAATCCTGATTCACTAACTGCAGCTTAAGACACCATGCAGCTAAAAGAGCCTCGGGGCCATTCCAGCGATTACAGGTATATCCACACTGTGCAAACACATTCTCATACTGTCTGTACCTCGATGTAGGAGGCGAGCTTGGGGTAGACCCTGTATGGTCCCAGCACGTGAGACAGAGGCGTGGTGCAGGGGAAGGTGGTGGTCACAGCGTGGCTCACTTCGGGCAGAGAAAACACCTTGAAGCCAAACTTCTCATACATCTTCTGTAGCTCTTGGTCTGGCTTCTCTTCGCCCTCACACAGGACACTGCCCACCACGTAGCGACATTTCTCTGCAGGCCTCTGAGGGGACAGAGAGAGGATTTATATTAAACATCTGCAGATCCACTTAAAACCCTTCAGTGAGTCACCTCACACCAGTAGAAACTGTTACTTATTTATACGACCACTGAACACACAGCAGGGTGACGCCCTCTGTTGGAGGAACAATGTGGCATTTTTAAATGTAGTTCTATTATAGCACTGTAGCACATTGCTGTTGGATTCCAGAGGGGTATATATTGATTTATAACATACTAACATACAACTAACTTTCCATTAGTGGATAGTGGGGTAAAAATACAGTGAGCTCTTTGATTTGCGTAGGAAAAGTGCAGCAACATCACAGAAGATACTGCTGTTATGAAGCTAAGTGTATAAAAACAAAACTGAGGTGAGCTGATTAACATAACACTGGTGAAATATAGGGAATATCAATATAATACTGACATTGTGACATGTGGCTAGATATCGTCAGAGATTTTTTTATTGTATAATTGTGACAAAGATCTGAGGTTCTCAACCTTGTGTGTGTTCAAGTTTAAAGTTTTTTTATTTAACCCTGTTAATAATAAACGGGTCAGTTTCTCATACCAACTGTTGTGGATCATTCTAACTAACCCGATTAAGTAGTTGTTCTTGTTAGAGTAATATTGTTTGATCAAACCTTTTCTAAAATGACTGACAACAAAATAAGTGAATATGTATAATACGCGCTTGGATCAGATCGGTATCGGCCAAAACTCAAGGCTGTGATATCGGTATCGGATCGGAAGTGAAAAAGCTGGATCGGGACATCCCTAATTATTAATAAACAAAGGTCTTTAAAGTACACAGTTAGGCCCAGAGAGAGGGAGTGCTTGGGAGGATGAATGTCACTGGTTAGGTTAATGCTGTATCAGCACAAAACTGCACATGTGTGAAAGTAAAAATAGAAGTTGTTTGATTTAAACTTGTGGGGACGTTGCACCTTCACATAGTTGTCACTGGACAGAATGCTGCCAGCTCTGGTGAACATCCCACTGCAGATATCCAACAGTCAGGTCACATATTGTATGTGGCAGTTCAAATTGCATCTGTGCTGCAAAGCATGTCAGTGGAGTGTTCCGGAAATGGTCACTAATTCCTACCCCTTGCAATTGTTCCATTGCATGCTAATATTCTGAAAATGAGGAAATATAGACAAATTGCAGATTTTGGCTCCAAAAAATTCCAACTTTTGTAGGTTTAGCTTTAGTGCGGCACCCCTGGGAGCAGGGATTGCTTGTTTTGCCTTTTGATACTTGAATTGAGCAGATACAAGCTGACACGGAAGTTTGGCCTCCTTCACTACAAAGTGTCTCTGCCACCATAGTGTCTCTTAATGTGCCCACATGTCTGCATGCAGATGTGAGAGAGACAGAATCACAGTCACAGAGCAAACTGTCAGTCAGACGAGGATCTGACAGACATTCTCCCACTCACATATGTTTGCAAGACAGTTGGAGCTGTTGTTAAAGGACCATACCAGCTTTTTTATGCATGTTTTTGTCAATTTACTAAAAGTCTCATAGGTACACTTTATTTTCTAGATCATGCCACAGTATTTTAAACATCTAAGGATATTTTTTTGTCCAGAAGGCAAACATAAATTGTATTCATTCATTTAGACAGATTAAATGCAGAACAATAACATAATAATAGTCCACAGAAAGCTCGACTGGTTTCTATTAATTGCTGTACGGTATGCAAATCAGCTTTGAGAGACACATATGAGTAATGTTATGTTGGCAAAACCTAAAGCAAACATTATTTTCACTCTGACAGATTGCCCAATTCAAGCGAATTTCGTCTCAGCAAGTTGATTTTTATATTGCTCTGAGAATTGGGAACCAGTGGCAGCCTGGAAGGCAGAATTAACAACTTTTAAAGTAAGTAAAGTAAAGTAAATACAGTAGATGCGATCTGTGCTAAATGGGATAAAACATACAAAGTCTCTGGTATGGTCCTTTAAGACTTGCTGCTGGTTTCTGCTCTGTGAGAGTGTCCGTCTGTGAAGGGTTGGCACTGAGGGGGCACAGATGGGAGTCAGCAACACTCATCTTCATGTCCCTGGCGTCCTCGCACGAAATTATCACATCTAAACGCCACAACCTTCTCTTCTTTTCCATCTCACTTCTCACATTCGGGGTTATTTTTGACTGCATTGTGCCGCTACTACACTGCACTCTTCCCACTGTCCTACTTTGTTCATACAGCGGCTTTTATGCTGTGATTCAGTGTTGTTGGCTGCCGGTGAGACTCCCTGGCTGAGATAAATCTATTTGATCACCCCACCCATAACTCTCAGTGCCTCTTAATGTCTGCATCATGTGGGTAATAATAATGACTGACAGTGCCTGTTGAGCATGAGCGGATAATCTTCACTGTCACCTGACAGAGGCCCTCGCCACCGTGCTCAACAGTGAGTCAGAGAGCACAGATCACCTGCTTATTCATTCACGGCAGCAGGAGATACAATTGATCTATTTACAATGAAACAGTGAGTCATTGCAAACACAGGCAGTCACAATGAAGACAGATCTGATTTAAGGCCTAGTAAAATATAAATTACATTTCAGAAAACATGTTGGTGTTGGTGATAGTATAATAACTGTAATAACCCGACCTTTCCTCTAGCTATTGTAACCATTAGATGGATTTAAATTTGGTATAGACATCAGGATGAATTGTAAACTCTCTGATAGTCCTTTAAACTTTAATCTAGCACCATGATCTAGTCATAATTTTAACTTGTCCAGTAGTTTATGATTTTGACTAAAATCCTGCAAACTAAAGACAGTCATCATCCGCTGCTAATTAGCAAATGTTAACATGCCAACACACCAAACTAAGATGCTGTACATTGTCAAAATAACACCTGCTAAATATCATTACATTGCATTGTTATTGTAAGCACGTTATCATGCATGCATTAGCATTTAGCTCAAAGTACTGCAGTGCTTTAAAGATCCAGGGTGTAAGATTTGGGGGGATATTTTGTCAGGGATGGAATATAATAAAATTAAGCATGTATTCTTTTAGGGATGCACTGATCCAATATCTGGATCGAATATCAACCCCGATATCATCAAAATAAATGGATCAGGTATCGGAAAATGCAACCTATACCTGAGGCGATCCTTTCCCTTTAAATCTATTGCAACACGAGTTACGTCACACGTCATGGAGCGAAGGAGAGAATCTGCTGTGTGAAGGTATTTCACACTATTTCAACTGCTGTTGCACAATTGTTCATTTTTGTTAAAAATAAATAGTTCATCATTGCATTAATCTGTTTCATCTTGTTTCACTTTATCTTAGGAAAAAACTGTGTAGTCATCAATGCCTGATGCCTCTAGTCTTCTGTTCTACTTGTAAAGGTATATAGCTTTTTAGGTCAACCATGGTATTGGATCGGTATCGGGTATTGGCTAATACTCAAAGCCACAGCATCGGGATCAGGATCGAAAGTGAAAAAGCTGGATCAGTGCATCTTTATATTCGTAAGTGTCTAATTACCTGAAAATAAGAATTGTGTTTTCGTGACATTAGAATGAGCCAACCATGTTTCTATCGTAGCACAGAATGGACAAACCAAACACTGGCTCTAGTTAGCCATAGCTCAAGTTAGCAGCCCCTCTGCAAAAACCAACATCAGAAAAAAACATTTATTTTTAACATGAAACTGCTTTACTCTGTGTTTTTACTAGTTTTAATAATTGGGTCCATTTGTTTTGAAAGAGGAAGAGACCTCTGTGGATAATTCAGCTTCTGGTAAAAACCTCCTGAACATCTGGATCTTAAGTTATCAGAGAGAAAAGGTGAGCACACGATGGTTGGTGCTAGGCTAGAACAGCGTCAGATAAACACTGATTTGCGACGTGAAACTGCTTTATTCAGTGCCTTCACCGGTTTAAATCACCTGATTGGTTTGCCTGGAGAGAAAGAGATCTTTGATGATAATTTAGCTCCCTGTTAAAGATTCCGGAACAACGAACACTTACGAAATCCTAACCAGGAGTTCACGTTTGGCACATGGGAGAAGGTTCAACTTGAGCTGATTGTAATCTGCAGTCCTCACCGCCTCACATGCCACTTAATCCTACACACTGCTCCTTAAAGTGCAGCCCCACAAATCCATCTGATTCTTGTTCTGACACATGTATGTTCAGCATGATATGTCAAATGTATTCAGAACCATATAGATACAAATATATGTAACAGAATTAGGGATGGGTACCGAGTTCGGTACTTTTATTGGTACCGACCGAATTCGGCCGGTAATCCCGAGTATCGATTCACGTAAAATCAAATGGTACCACATTTCGGTACCTGAACGCATCCCTCGGGACTTCGAGAGTGGAGGAGTGACTTTTTCGCTGCCTATCGTGAACGCAGCATTGTACGCACGAGATCGTGATCACGTCAGTAGCAACTATCAACAAAGCAGCATGGCTGAGAGAAAGAGGTCGAAGGTGTGGCTCCATATCTCAAAGTTTGATGCAGACTACGCTCGCTGCAATATTTGCGATGCAAAATGCAAGGCCAGCTACGGAAATACCTTAAACCTGAGGAAGCACCTGGTAAAGCACAACGTGTTTTTAAAGGCTGACGACTGCACAGTATTTGATAGCCTGAAAGTTAAAGCTACTTCTCCCGGCGTGAGCACACCTGCAGCTAGCGGCTCGTTGTCATCTGCAGCCAGCATCGGGGCAGAAGAAGTGGGATTAACGTTCGATGATGACGACGGTGATTAAGCGGGGCATCAGCTACATCGGTTCCAGGTAATTAATAAGCTTAGTGTTTAAGATGATTGGGCTTTGTTCTGGTCATTCTAATGTTAGCTTCACATTTTAACTTGCCTTAGTTATCATTATCAGCTCGGTTCCTCGTATTCTGTAACTTTAACGTTACACACCCCCACACACATTTTTCCCAGAGGGGAAAGAGGGGGAATAGGAGGTAGTAGGAGTGGGTTCATTTTGTGCAATAAAAAGAACTGCTGCATAGTCAATTATATAGGCTATCTTTTGATATTATGTTACAAACAGTGTTAGATGTTGTTTTATCCTGTTTGATATTGAGATATAAATGTTAGTTTTGACAAAAAAAAAATTCTAAATGAAATATCCTTTGTTACCACACATACATGCAAAAAAGTACCGAAAACAGGTACCGTTGCTTACCGGTACCGATTCCCAGGTACCGGGTATCGGTACCGTATTGGTTCAAATGTGAAAGGTACCCATCCCTAAACAAAATTATTCATACAGTTAAACATAAACTTGAATAAACTGAAAAATGGTTTCATCACATTTAGCTTGGCATAATTAATACACAATTTTGTTAAACAATAAAGCAATTTGATCATATCTCCATTACATTATTACTGAATTATCACTCAGCTCTGTATTCCATATTAATATAACTGTCTAAGACATTTGTTTCCTTTTCTTAAACAACTGAATATTTTCCTCTCCCTGGATTTATGTGCAGGAGTTTGTCTGCATTGCCATCTTTCCTACATGAACACATAAAATGTATGGGCTGCCAACCAGAGCTACTCCTTGTCAACACTGGTGGTCTATGATAAGATGCAACAATAACCATTCAAACACAGGAGGGATAACAACTGTCCTCCCACGGTCTTGCTTCGGTATCTCACCGTCTCGCTATCTCTCATGCTCTCCGCACTGATGGACTGGAGTGTGTTAGCCAAACCAGTAGTTCACTAATGATATCATTCAGGGCTCTAGCTATCATGCACATCCCACACAGTGGCAAGAACAAACAGCAGCCCTGACTGCATCTCATCTCCGCTTCCCTCCAGATAACACACCCCAGAGACTACAGGCAATTAGGAAAGAGAGGAACACCACTCCATGTACTTGACTTGTCTTGTCTTCCCCACCAAAGTTGTTTTGTTTGTGTCTGAAATTCTAATACCACTAAAGGTAGAAATTCTCAGACGATGTCCATGCTGGGCAGCAGCGCTCTAAAAGTCAGCTGCTGCCAAAGCTGCATTTTGGAAGACAGCATGGGATTCCATTTCTCACAGGTAGCTGAGGAAAGCCGACTGTGGCTTTTGATTGACCTGGGGGAGAAGCAGAGAGTCGGATAATGGGAGGACTGTGGAGGTTTTACCACTTTAACTCAACACTGACATATTATTCTGGACCAGGCTGCAGAAAACCAATTCAGTTAACAGAGGCTTGGAAACGCAGCTGAATGTACACTGAAGCTATCTGCAAGATTTAAACAAATGTTTAATTTCAGCTGAATATGTCTCTGGTGATTTCATGTACAGCCAACATCCATTTCATATATTTCCCTATGCTAAGCGAGCTCGTTAAAATCGGTACAGAGAAGACATATACAGCCAACTTTTACAGAGCTTTTGGCCCACGAGACTCTGAGATGGCTTTCCCTCACAAACGGTCCCATTCCCATCTCTACCGGATTCCCCTAAGCCAGGTCTCCAAGGACCTGTTGGGAAAGAAAGTAATTTCAAAAGCAATTCTTTGCTTGAGGCTACAAGGGCCTTTTTTGATGGATGAGGGCACTCCAACAATAAAAAGGTATGGCTGACAGAGGTAATTCTTTATTAGCAGACACGTAATGAGGATTTACACTCTTCATCTTTCCTCCTCATGGCCCTGCATGTCTTCCCTCCTGGCTATCACCACATGGGAAGCATTGGTTTGAGTGCTGGTCCCGTTTGCAAATGATAATTTCTGAAGTGTTAGCGGGCTTGGGAGGACGTGGGGACAAAACAAGGCAAGCAGCCAACACTCGGCACTTACTGTAGCTTAAAGACAGGATCATAATGAGCGTACCATACTCCGCCTGACCGAGGACCATCACTGCACTCATTAAAACACAACTGCCAAGCGACTGATCAACAAAATGCGGAGCTAAATTAGCAGACTGGGAGCGATTAACATTGAAAGAGCATAACATCAGCTCCCTCTTTAAATGTAACATAAACTGAGGCGAAGGCAACACAGCCACACTGCTGAGAGGCAGGAAAGAAGAACTTTAAATGTTTTAACACATTTCTCTCACTTTATTTTTTACAGGCTGCCTTGTGGTTAGGGCTGGGCAACATATCATATTGATACCATGATTTGAGACTTAATATTGTCTTAGATTTTGGATATCATAATATAGTAAGTGTTGTCTATTAATGGTTTAAACGCTGCATAACAGTAAAGTGATTTTACTGTACTTTTCTGAACTAAACAGGCTGTTCTAGTTGTTCTATTACTTGCCTTTACCCGCTACATCATTACATCCACATTACTGATGAGTAGCCTATTTATCAAAAATGGTATTTGAATTTCTGCAATTCAGCAACTAAAGAATGTCATTGAAAGTAAAAAATGTAAGCAAAACGTCACATTTTCTCTTCATGCTCTTGTTGGCAAACTGGGTTTACCATTATGCAAAAATAGAGCTAAGAGGCTTTGATTGTACGAGGGTCCTTCACTGCACCGCAGTCAATAAATCTGCAAATTTGAAGCCTCTCCGGACTTCCACCTCGTCAATGTCTGCACTGAAGCATGACAAGCACCAAATGCAGCATTCATAAAGAACACATCAAGTTTGTGAAGAGCACATAATGACCCCAAAAATTTCATCCACGGTCCAAATGCATCAGATAAATGTATCACACAGACAATACACATCACTGCCTCTGCTGAAGAGCTGTTTCCATCTCTTCAGCAGTTCACAGTATAATTTTTCTTTCTATATCTGGAGCACCGAGACAGATGGCGTTTAGGGCACTTCTGTGAACGAGCAAAGAACCTGACACACGTGGAGCGAGAAGAACAGAAGACTACGGGATAAGCAATCCCTCAACGAGAAGCTGTCTTTCACCTCGGTGTGTCAGAGCGATAACTTGTCTCAGCTGATTGGAAGCCGTTCGCCCTCCTACAGGCAGGCTAGGCAGCAGAGACAAAATCACCAGGAGGGAAATTGAAACTAATAGCGCTGCACAGCGCTGGGACCACAGGTATGCTGTGATGGGCTATTTGAAGCTGAATTAATGGAGCAGCAATTGCAGGGAAGCAAGTATGCTTACCCAAACAAATGCAGTTAAAGCGGACTGATTTAGCAAGGGAACAGCGGGGGTCATTTTACAATTTGTGGACAAGGAAACACACAACCATCACACGGACTGATATAATATTAAAGGGAAAGTTCACCCCCAAATCAAACATACATATTTTTCCTGTCACCCGCAGAGCTATTTATCAGTCTAGATTGTTTTGGTGTGAGTGTTGGAGTTATCGGCCGTGAAAGTGTCTGCCGATGATACTCAACCGCAATGTCTCCAGAAATCATGCCCCAGTTGCTCAAGATAATCCACGGTCCTTGTTGTGAGCAGTTTCATGTAGGGAACTACTTTCTTTCTACCAAACTACAACTGCCAACCGTATCACTGCACAGAAGGAAGGAAATAACTAACGTAACAACTCAGCCGGGTAGGACATCGTACATGTTTACATCCCATGCTGTCAGGAGCATGACCCTCTTGTCCATGACTAGATGTTCACTTTCTTCTGTGCGATGATACAGCTGGCAGATGTAGTTTGGTAGAAAGAAAAGTTTCTATATGAAACTGTTCACAACAAGGTCTGTGGATTATCTTGAGGTCATGAATCCTGGAAAGAGACATTGCTGTTGAGTTATTCAAAGTATATTTTTTTGGCACTTTGAACACCTCAAGCTGAGTGCCATCTAGTTCCATTATATTTGAGAGAAGGCAGACATCTCTACAGTAAATATCACTAACACACAGCAACTCACACCAAAACAACTTAGACTGATGAATAACACTACAGGTGAGAGAAAAAATATGTATTTTTGATTTTGGGGTGAACTGTCCCTTTAAGCCACGTGAATATGTCACTGTTTGTTATGATTCCAAAAACGAAGCCTTACTAAACATCAATGTGTCCTCCTTTGGAAGGGGGGGGGGGGCTCAAGCACCCAAATCAGATTATACATCCACTGCAGTGATGGGGCGTGGGCCCCAATAGCCCCTTGAGTTAGAAGCCAATGGAAATCTTTTTTTCGGCCTCTCTCTCTTGCACCAAGTGCAGCTCTGTGCCTTTAGGCTGTGCTCAGACTTAGCTGGTAATTACACATGGCATCCTGGGAGTTCTGGCATGTATAATTACTGGCGTGGATAAGCAGCCTGCTGGAGGCAGGACTCCGTTTTCCATTGCCACCGTCGTTGAGTTGGTTCACCACTCCTTGGCCAGCTGGACACAGTGTGGCACTCCTCCAGCCAGATGTCACAGAGCAGGGAGATAATCTTCTCTAATAGGTGATATGAATGAATTCCTCCCTCCTCGGCATACGCTTACTTCCTTCTCTACAAATGTTAAACTCTCTTTCTCCACCTCCTAAACAGCTCTGATAAATATTCGCCTGTGTAATCCAATACTTGCGCATCATAACACACAGTGAAAAGCCAATACATGTCACAGGATTGATGGCGCAGAGGATTTTAAGACGTTCTTCACCATCTTGTTTCACTGACTAATCGTAAGATGTCAGCTTGTAGAGTAATGTCTTCCTTTCTACACAGTTTGTGAAAGCAGATCAAAATGGCATCCTAAAAATACACTCAACAGTTGTGTTCCCGGATAAAAAGCAGCTTCCCATTTAACAGATTCTCTCTGGATTTCTGCCTTCTCGTTTTGCAGTATCTCACTCACTGTAGAGATGTCCATAAACATTAATGGGGAGCTTTACTATGGGGAGAGCCGGCATGTCCACAATCTTGCATAATATTGACTTGAAGACCTGTGGGACCAGACTTCAGAGTATCAGCGTATTTATTTCTCATTTTATATCCACCTTTAAAAGCGGCAACTCCTCACCAGAAGCCCCCCTTTCATGTTGTTGCTGTCGACAGACAGACAAGCGGCAGTAAAATGCTAATAAATTTGACTGGGAGTGCTGCAATGCTCGGCACTCTGATCTGAAATTCCGATTGATGAATTGGAGCACTGCGAGGCTCTCAAGGTGAGTCAGACTCCTACCAATTTATACCCTTCTTCCAAGGCAGTTCCACACCTCGCCTCATTTCTCACTGCCACTCCCATATAAGTCTACACATGACATTTCATTTTCTCCTGCTTGTCATGGGGAGCCACGAGTGGGTTTGCTTCAGAAGCTAAAACAAAGTGGAAATTCAGTGGATCAGAGGATGAACCAAACAGCAGCTCTAGTTTAGCCTCCATGCAAACACAACATGTTATCAGTGTCAGAGCAGAGGCAGCTGCATCTGCTGTGTCTACCAAGTGTGGACAGGCGTTGATCATCCCCACTACAGACAGCGTAATGCTTTAATAAATGGCCCATCCATATATCTGTACTACCTCCTTATTCTCTCGAGACAATGAAACTACCCTTATCTTGGAGTAACTTACTCTCTAGTAGTTTATTGTTCACAAACTGGCCTCTGAGCATTCATTGCTGTCCGCTCTTATTAATAAATTTTGCTCAAGAGATTCCCTGCAGAGGCAGCCTGCCTGAGGATTTTCTTACTTCTAGCAATTGTACAACAAAACAAAGGGCGACAACCCAGGAATTCAATGATTTAGTTTGTCTTTTATCCAGACTGGGATTGTTCAATACGTGTCTCAAAGCCCCATTACAGCAAAGCCTGAGGCAGCTCTTGCCTTGAATGGTTAGGTAAGTTTAAAATGTAACCCCCGTGTGTTGCAGGTCACTGTCCGCTTGACTGACACCTGTGTGCCAAACTGCTAAACTGTTCAATCCCACAGGCCTTTGTGATGAGAAGTTGTGGCAATTATAAGCATGCATGCAAACACATGCATGCATGAATGGACAGCTAGATTTAGTGCTAATTGTGATGCCTCAAACACCTCATCTGAGTGAGGTGAGGATGTAACCACCAGCGCTGACCAGTGAGCAGAGAGCTGACTTCCCAAACATACAGTAGATTCAGCCGCTGCTCTTTCCACACCCAGAGATTAATTAGATCCTTTGCTGTAGTTAGTTCTGATCGCTGGTCCCCGGGATGATGAGTCCTGCTGGTTTTCACTGTAGTCATTAAACAGGGATTATATTACATCTTGAATGCAAGGTGAATGCAAATGACTGCAATTTGGTGGAAACCAGAAATACTCTGAGATCCACTAGA
The DNA here is from genome assembly GCF_041903045.1 of Epinephelus lanceolatus. NCBI lineage: Eukaryota > Metazoa > Chordata > Actinopteri > Perciformes > Serranidae > Epinephelus > Epinephelus lanceolatus. The sequence goes on along the minus strand of NC_135734.1, from coordinate 25,563,648 downwards.
GTAGCGTCGCTGTGACCAATTAAGACACAGCCACTTGCGTAGGTTTGAAGGCTTATCCTATTCTAATATGATAAAATCCATTTTTGACTGAATGAATTATAAGAGGCTGAGTCCCACTGCTTATGCCATGGTAATAAATTAAGTATAAAGATCAATGTGGTTTTGAGGAAGCACCCACAGCCCCATACGACTCAATTTTAATGCCAACACCGCCATCTAGTGGCTGTAGGATGTAGTAGACAAAAAGGCTTATAATGTTCAGTACAGAGGGGGGAGGCTGTAGCCATAGTAAATAATATTTTCAGAATAAATAAATATGTAACAAGTTTAGACACAGCTCAATAACTCTGCTCATTGACCAGATGGAGGAATGAAGTTAGTTTCAGAGGTTTATGAATACTTCCCTGAAGCCAATGAATTTAATAAACAACGATCTGCATGGTAACCTCTCACAGATGGTTATTCTGGCTATGACTGCATGTCTGAGACCTGGTGTGCTCCAGAACAGTGGTTCTCAACCAGAGGTCCGGGGACCCCCAGGGGTCCTTGAAGGGTCCCCTAGAAAATGAGGTCTAGTTTATTTTTACTATTTAAGTCACTGTGGAAGTGAGACCAGTTTGAATTAGAGTTATACAAGAGACTGTTCTGATCATAGGTTTCACATGTTCATCCTAATTATCTCCTCAAATTCAGTTGACAACTATAGAATTCTAGTCTCAATTATGTCTAACAGGGCTGGCACTGTATGAGATTTTCACTGCAGGACTATTATGGCTAAAAGAGTTCACAATAATGGTATTATTGTGATATATTTGGAAAAATAAAACAAATAATAATTCTATCAGTCAAATTATTGAGCTTTGTCTCTTTTTTTGGCAAGTAAATTTGCAAAATACAAATGTAGACAGGAGTAGAGACAGTCTGTCACCACAATTGTAAAAAATTGTATTTTAAAAAAAGCAATTACATTTAATGGAAAGTGAAAAGTATGGCAGATGGCATACTGGCATTGGTGGAGAGAGACAAAGTGAGAACCAAAAGAAACAGAAATGATATAAGAGGCGCTGGAGTATTTACGGGATATTATCTTATGTGTATTAATAACATGACCTCAATATTTTATTTTTTAAACATCACGGTTGCCATCAATACTGGTATATCATGACACTCTTAATATCTAACAACCAAAATCTTTTCAGATGGAGGTCCCTAAAGTTAAATGTGTGTCAATTTAGGGGTCCTTGACATGAAAAAGGTTGAGAACCACTGATCCAGACAATACAGAGATACTTATTCCACTCCTACACACAGAATTTAAATCAGCCTGTGGTCTCTATCAGGCATGTGAGATGGCATTCATTACACAGTCATTTACTTTAAAATTCAGCTCTGCTGGAGCAACTGTGGATACACACACACACTTATTGCACATCTACACAGGGAATTTCAAGTGTTCACTTTTCCTTAAAGAAATCCCAACAAGAACAACTGAGCTGGTGATTTGACTGGTTTGTACCATTATTACAGGCATTACTAAACACTTCTGAAGACTTAAGGGCACAGTAGCATAGTGAGAGAGTTAGCTGCTGTTTCCACCGGATGCAGAGGCCACTTTAAGTATTGAGGACAAGTCTAAACACAGCAAGTTGCAAAGTCCACTGTAAATCATGCAAAAAGAGAACTGACCTCCTTGACCCTTTGAAACTTCTGGGACTGACTCAAATAAAAACAAGTAATAACATTTACGAGAAATTCCATCCCAGCCAAAGTTTAGCCATGTGGCATCTCTCACATTTTGAGTTTACTCATGTGGCTGGTGGTGAGTAATCAGACTCTTGGCCTTTGTAAACAAAGCAGGTCAACAAATTCTCTTGTCTCTTGTCAACACTGAAAACAGCCAACAGTTAAGATTACAGCCCTCGTCATCTTGCCCTTTACTTTCATTTATTATTACATGTTAAAATGTTTGACTATGAGACTGGCTGGGGTCTTATTCACTGAAGAATAAAGGCTGATTGAACATTTGCAGTTTAGGATCCAAAACTTTGAATCAGCTAGGTTGATGGGAATATTTTCATACTTAATTTATTTCTGTGATGTCTAATCTATCTCCACAAGGAAGTCAGAGGTCAATACATTTTTAGATTGTGTCAAAATAGACACAGAGCCCAAGACAGTTTCAGGAGATCTGTATAGAAATCTCTCTGCCCTGCAGAGACTTCTGAACATCCTGTAATGGACCCTGATGATCCAGACTCTCCACAAACTCTGACACCAGCAGAAAAGTTTAAAAGCTCCCCGATGAGCCTCCTGCCACAACTTTCCACTGGTGTGACTCACAGTCATGGTTTCCACTAAAAGCCTTTACTTTAAAAAAAAATAAAAAAAGACAGCACGTTACAGGGAAACTGGCAGGAGTAAGCAGACAGACGATCATAAAGTGCTGCCAGTGTGCCACATTCTTTATTCCACAGAGGATAAAAAGAAACCAGAAACTTTAAAATACAAATGATTAAATGACACTAACAAGGCATTCAACACCTTCTCAACTCAGCTGAGTTACTGTACACATTTGGCTCTATTATACTACACAGCAGATGCAGCTGCCTCTATTTTGCCACACTGTTTGTCAGCTGGCTTAACTCACCGGACCATAACACACTCAGCACTCAAATGTCAGCAGAACAGACACAATGTAAGATAAGCTAAGAGCTAGTGAAAGAGCTAATCACATGGTATGGTTAATTTTGTTGCTGAGTCAAGGGTTAAGATATAAAAAGGCTATATTCTGCCTTTGTGAAATTTTATTGTGTGTGTGTGTGTGTGTGTGTGTGTGTGTGTGTGTGTACTCTTTCCACATCAGCTGGGAACTCAATAAACATTCCCGCCTAACAAGCAGCTGTTGTGCAGACATTTCTTGTTTACTAAAAACACAACTCGTGACAGACGGTGGAATGTGAAACAGAAGACATCTGCAGATCTCAGCCGAGAAATGATCCATTTATGCTAAATTTGGTTTTGGTTTTGAATTAGGACTGAGAGAGATTTATTGCTTGTTGTGTCTGAGTTGTCACTGTAACTATATCACTACTTAGACTTGAGACAGTGTACACACACACATACACACACACAGACATGTATCAGCTCTCTTCAGACACATGTGAAGAGGCTGTGTTTGCCCTTCTAGTTTGGTACTGTGGTTAGTTTGAGTCAGACGCAGCCAGATGCTGAGGCACCCTGGAGCCACAGATGAGAGGGGAAAAAGTATCAACAGTGCAACGTGGCAATGAACAGCTGACTGGTTTCATCATCCAGGCTCAGTCCCTTCAAAAGGCTGCTTGTGCATTTAACCCCTTGAGCCATGCATGCTGGATTGCAGCGAATCATCTAGTTATACTGCACATCACACTTCCATGACAGGACCATTGCTGAATAGAAAATCCCATTAGGGAGTCAGTGAAATTGTAAACTCTTATACAACTTTTAAAAGCTAAAGGATAAGTTGAATAATCAATCAGCCAATGGACTCAAATTTCAATGGGTGTTTAGTCATTTTAGTCAATTTAGAGCTGCTCTCAGCCTCTCAAATGTGACAATTAACTGCTTTTCTTTGTCATATATGACAGTATGTAACATGCATTGTAGTTTTGGTCTATTGGCGGGACAAAAGAAACAATTTAAAGATGCCAACTTGGCCTCTGGGAAATTGTAATGTGATTTGTTGAGGGTTTATAGCCCTGCTCTCATAACTCCAAGACCTTAATACAGGATTGTTGCTGGGTACACTACATAAACAATCATAACTCATTAAATACTCACTGAAATGAGTTTTAAATATGTAATATCAATCCCTGTCTGCGACCTTTAAAACTCTAGTCAGGTCAAACAAAGCATATCTCACCACCTGTTACATCTTATCAGGAAACAAAGTACATGGGTTTTTGTGGTTATGTCACGAGGTCAAGTGTAAATACAGATACAGTGCTGTGTGGTTAGACTAGCGGGGGGGGGGGGTCTCACCTGCTTGGGGTCATCGTAAAAGACCCCGACGGTGCTCAGCTTTGGCCCAATGCTGCAGCTCTCTGTGTAGGCTGCACCGCAGTCCTTGTATGATCCCTCTTTGAACTTATAAGCAATGGTAATGTTCCTCACAGGAGGTGGCCCAGTCTTGATAACCACGTCACACAGTAGTCCCGAGTACAGCAGGAAGCCACCCACTGTCACAACCAAACACACCAGGAGCACGACCAACAGGAGCACCAGAATTAAATCAGACATGATGTCTTCTCAAAGCGGTACAGCTGCTGTCAATGCAATTAGCAAAAAATATATCTGTCAAGCCTTGAAAAAAGACGTCCCCCTTCGGGTTACACACACCGTGACTGAGGTCCAGCAGCTTCAAACGACAAAAAAACGTGGCTACTCAAGAGACGGTGATGAATTTGTGTTTCACGGTCGTAATAACCTGAAACGAAAGAGGAAACACTCGTTCAAGTTGACAGGAAAGACAGTTTGTTTATGGTATTTCCCCAAACACTGAACATGCTTCCCGGTTAGACCATTCTCGTCTACAGCGGGGGGTGACTAACTATATATATTTTTAAATGACTTATTTAAATAAATTAATCAAACCACTAAAGCATTGAATATATATAATTTATACAATAATCAACGAACACTGCTGATCTTGATGTATGTAAACCTTAGTTAGTGACCATAGCATGCACAGTTATGGCAAAAAATACCCCTCTTTTCATTAACATGGTTCAACCCAAGAGCAGTGCAGAGAGATGATTGAGCGCTGTAACAAAGCGGTGATTTTCTGTTTTTTAATTCAAATACTTTGTTGTTTCACTGATTCATGTGCTGTATAAATGATGTAAAGGGCTTATCTAAGAGATGTCGATGCTATCTGACAGTTTTAGTGCTGCTTTTAGGGACTGTGGACTCAAACATTAGCGGTTTTGTTCAACCAGCATTCTAAAGTCGTGCTGACGTCAAGTTCTCCAAACTATGGAAATTCATTAAGGACAAAAATATGAGGCACAGAATCCAGTGAATTTGAGTATGGCAAGATTTGTTGGCCCGGAAGTAGAGGTGGAAAGAGTACTAGAATATTGCACTCAGTTAAAACAGCTGCTATTTTAAAGATTTTTTTCCCAAGTCAAAAGACTTTAAGATGAAAAATAAAAATTTAAGTGAAAAAAATACAAATTTCATGGCTCGCTGCAGCATGTTCAAAGCCATGTGTGGTCTGTATTGGCAGTTTATATGCCTGACAAAATTTAAAGCTGCATTAGTACTGTGTTTTTGGCCACTAGGCTAATCACTGAGGGCCTCACAGGTACACTTGGTTCTTGGGATCCAGCACCTGACCTACAATCTGAATTGGGCCGGGTCCGAGTTATTTTCTGTGTAACTGGGATAGAGCTCTGCTGTTAGCTCTGACCCAACTCCCAACTCACCCTAACTCTGATCTAATATTAATATGCATCATAATTATCGGGTGAGGAAAAAAGTGTACTACATTACATGCAATACATGTATTGTAACCATTTTCAACCACAATAAGCCTGTTTGGATCACTGCATTTTGGAAAAGGTCAAATTAGGTGGAAATTAGTGAGCATTTTTGTACTTTCCGGCTCCCTCAGCCTAAAGTTTTTTGAATGGGTTTTTGGTTAGACACCTAAAATAAGGTCTGTGGTTAAGACAAATTTAAGAGATGACATAGAATATGTCAGTAAATGCCCCACTTGTGAATATGTGTTTTGAAGCTTTTATGTGTCTTAAAAAAGGCGTTTGCTAACAAGTGGCTAAATGACACTACAAAATGTCATCACACTGAACATGGCTTTACAGCCTTATTGGGGTGGTGACGTTAAGTAATGTGACTGTGGTGCAGTCCCTTAATAGCCTAATGTTAGCTTTTCACTTCTGGCAGTTCATTTAGGCTTAAAAATCATGAAGGTTGTGTTAATTTACTTACTATAGAGCTTATTTTCTGTAATAATCCAAAATCCAGTGGAAATATCCTACTGGCTTGTTTATGAGGTAACCAAGGCGAAGCTAACTTCTGCGTCGGCCTACAGAAAAACGTCATCCCTTGAGCACACTATTATGTCTGACTATCCTCAGGTCCCTTTCAGAGTGTCTTTTTTCTTTTCTTGTTTCTCGTTTTGGAGGGTGGGGGCATCCAGCTAAGGTTTCCACAAATCTGTTCAGGATCAGGTCCAAAATTTTGATTCTCGATCCTTTTAGCTTTGTTTTGTTCTCCTCCAACTCCTAGCGGCTCAGGCCTAACCATACGTTAAATGATCCAAAACAGGCTAGTAATGCTAATTTTAATTTGTGAATTTTAACAAGTCTGTTTTAAAGACGTACGGCAAAGACACGGGTTTAAGTGATGAAGTCATCTAGAGACACATCCTCAAAATGAATAATGGAAAAAGAGCTGACTTTACTGGGCCATGTGACCCAGCAGGGTTCCAGTTCAGGGATACAATGGTTTAAAAATATTGACATTAGTGTCCAGATAGTTTGGAATGCAGTTTTATAGTGTGTTTTCCCCTTCAGCACCTAAATAGTTCTCTAATATTGCCATGTCCTCACCCCAGAGTCTTTGAAGGGACAGATGCAGCTCAGTGGCTGAGCCTGTTGCCAGTTTGATTTGTTGGCTGCATTTGGGATTGAGGGTTATAAAAGCAGCATAACTTCCCTATTTATCATCGTGATACACAGTGCATATTCTATCACCTGCCTTATGCTGTTAATATGTAACTCAGGGTTGTTGACAAAAATATTAACCTGGACACTAAAATGGAAAAACCTGAGATGCATGCATCATGGGACTTAAATGTCACTGCCTTCACATCAGGTGCCATTTTAGGGCTCGTCCAAGATGTACAAATGTGTAGGTTAAAGATTTTGTAGTTTAATGTTTATCCTATTACATTAGTGTTTACAAATGCTGACTTCTGTATATTTGTTCACAAACGAGTCTCCAGGATCTCAGAGATCGCTCCCCTTCATTTAAAGCTTACGCTAATCAGTGCCGTCCCTCAGAGGGATTTTCCGTGAACAAAGACCTCAGTGTTTAGATTGTGAAAAGTCAGTGTTGTTATATTTATAATAGATGACAAATCAGACCGAAACTCTCATCTCTCAACAATCTTTATTTATTCTGTCAGCAAACAAATACAATAAAGCATACATCTCTTTTTTTCAGAACCCGACCTGCTGTGAAAACACCTAATTATTAGGCATGTTTTATCTTCAACAGAAAGGAAAGTCTGTGGAAGTTCATCAATGCATCTCATGACAATTTTTAAATGTGCGTGCAGTGTTATTGCCATATAAAGTAGGATACAAGACCTGTGATAAAAATTAATATATTTGATCCTATGCCAGCCCATTGAGTAGCAGTATTCAATACATTTAACATAAAAAGGCAACCGGCATCTGAAACGTCAAAAGGTGATCCAAAAATGGGGGTCTGACCCAGAAGCAAAAGTTTAAAATGACAATCAACTGTTAATCTTTCTGTCAGTCAGAATCATCTGTAATGTCATCTTGATCCACGTCCTCTCCTCTCTGGACCTTCGTACTCTGCTCAGAGTCTGTCTCCTGGGCCTGATGGAAAGCACATGAGACATTTGGCAAACATGGTAAATGAAAGCAGCGAGCCTGTCTGCATAAAGCAGCATTAAGGAGAAACTAAATAACCTGAGGTTTTGGATCTAACACCTTATCAAACGTTTTCCCTGTTAGCTGTGTCAGCCAGTAATCATTAGCTTGTTGGAGTTCCAGCATTTATCTTATCAGCCCACCCTCTGCAGTCTAAACTGCCCATTAACCGACGTGTAGGGTTTTCAACGTCATAAAGTAACGACTGACTCAGCAGAAGTAGAGTCATGGTGTTTGGTCAAGGTCAACGTGTGCTGCATATGCTTCAAAATAAAACCTGTGTTGTCGTCCCAAATCCTGCCAATCTTCTCAGCCACTTTACGCTTGCTTACACATTACTTTATCCAACTATTTATTTATTGACATCGATAAATTAGTTTTATGAAAAGGTATCTGCCACCGAAACACAGGTTATTTTGAAACGCACCACAGGTCATACAAATTATACAGAGGAAACCACTTGTAGTGATCACATCTGTCCAGGTCAAATTGATTATATTAAGTGGATGATTATTATAACACATCATAACACATCTTTATTTCTCATGCAGATTCCCATCTTATTGACATTAGTATATTTTATACATGAATATAAAGTAATGAAACTGACAGTTTTGGCTGTTTACCCAATTGTATTGACTGTTTTAAAATACAGTGCAGCCTTTCCATTATTTATTTATTTATTATTTATTCTTTTCATTTCATTCAATAGTTGACAGAGCATTATAAATCCACTATATGAGGGCAACTTTAACCACAGGTGCTCTCCCTGTGTGCATTTGTTTCTGTCGCCATCACTAGCAGCCATACGCTTCAAGGAGACTTGTTTTTTATTAACAGTAAATTACTTTTGTTTTTACCCATCATGATTTCATTTTGCATGCAACACCAGCCTCAGATATCCAGCTGGAAGTAGACGGGTTACCACAGGGCAAAGGATCATGGGAATAATGTTTAAATTTTTTTTTTTTAAATTACTATGGTTTAAAGTTGTTTTTCCCATGTATTTTAACTTGAGAAAAGACGACTTGATGAAAAGACGATTAGTTTGAAGAAAAGTATTCACACATCTAACTGTCTCAGATGCAGGTGCATTGGAAAATATCACTTCAGTCTTTTTGTCCAGAAAATCCTGCACACTGCTCTTGCGCAGCTTCACAATTTATTAGTAACACTAACGTCTCAGTCCTCCTGGGCCTTCGTCAAGAGTGTTCAACACCATTACTTCCAACATTGAGCTTAAATAGAAACTGCCCCACTCATTTCACACCTGTGAAATGAAACGTTAATGTTACTTATAAATTGTGAAGCTGAGCAAGACCAGTGTGCGGGATGTTCTGTTCAAAAACTCATAAAAAGACCAACATTGAAAACTGTAAGTAGGGTATCTAATTATGATAAGGAAATTATTTAAGCAATTTTTGGTATAAGAATGATTCTTTCCCAAACTTTTTTATGATCCATTTAAGCAGTTGATTACTGTAACTGGGATCACTAGAAGCGGTTTCCACTGTAGAATAATTCGTGTGCACACATTGTCAGAAAATGTATCTTACATACTTGTTGGTCGCAGTAGTTTTCACACACTTTTAATAAGTTTTGCCAACTGATTCTCGGTCAGGTCTCTCCTGATTGTAGTAAATTCTGGGTCATATTGTCTCAAAATGTTAAAGAAACAAAACCTTTTAATTTTTCATTCAATAACTTATCTACAGGGAGCCAATCCTATTCCTGCATCAGATGTAAACATAGTATCTAAAAATGGCAGGTACCTCATCATCTGACTGGTCCTCAGGCAGCGGTGCATTTTGCTCCTCCTCCTCTTCCTCATCCTCACTTTCTTGTGACCTCTGAGAAAGAATCTCTTCACCCTGCAGCATATATTGTTCTTTTAGGTGAATGACTCAAACATGAACAGAGACACGTGCCACAAGTTCAGTGATATTATACCTTCAGGTTGCGATTCTTCAGGTTGCCAATCCAAAATGCCTCCTGACAGTTGTGGAGCGTCAGCATGGCCTTCACTCTGTAAACAAACAGCTCCAGGCTCTTCTTTAAGGCTGGCACGTGGTTGGTCAGGCTTGTATCCTGGTGAATCTGGGCACCAACACATCATAATAAGGTTACTGAATTATACAGCACCAGAGGAATAACATATACACCGTCCAAACTCTATCTCCTTTCTAATTTAACAGGAACATTTAGTCCTCCAGGACTGGTAGATTTGGCACCAGTACACACAGAGAGCATCTCCAACTAGAGAAATTATAAAGAAATGAGCTACCTTCGAATGTCCACACATGTGATGGAGCTGCCGGGTGCTGAGCTGGAAGGTTTTTAGCAAGCCCTGGACATCCTCCTTAAAAAGACAAAGCATCACACATAGTCACCCCACAGTGAGCAATGCATTTTGCATGTTCACTCAACAACACAAAGAGTCTCTCTGTGCTTAGCCATGCTGTAGTGCCAACCCATGTTTGAATGATATGATGAAGCAGAAGCAGAAAATATGCATTTATACATACAGCAAGGTATCAATCAACTTGTTCTGGGAGAAACTAGAAAATCTTATTTAAGTACTATGACATGTTACTGCTTTTGTGCCTTCATACAGTGTGTTTTGATTTGATTTTCTGAAGGTCTACACCATAAACTGTATAAAAGAAGTGGGCGTAGCTGCTGTGAGGTCACCAATTGGCATGCTGGCTTCCGTTTTGAACCCTCCAGCGTGGCATTTTGGCCGTCATATAAGTCACCACATTAGGATTAAAGAGTGGGACTGAGGAGGATATGCATGGCTACGCCTCTTTCTTAAATTGACAGGTCACCATGGAAGCGACTTGACAAACACAAGGTAGCCACACCCTAAAACCTACACTGGTTTATCGTCTATTTTACTGTACATGGGACCATAACTTACAAACTGAACATCATGCTGTCTTGAAGAGGACGTGAAACTAGAGATTCAGACTGTAATCTCATAGGGAAAATGTTTACTGAGGTAATTAATCAAGTGAGAATTAAGGCAATTTTCTTAGACTTATATACAATCTAACTTCCTTTTGCTGCAGAGTCACCCCCTGCTGGCAAATAAAAGGAATGCCAGTTTCAGGCACTTGCGCGCTGACATCACATTCACTTCTTTTTATACAGTCTATGGTCTCGACACATTGATTAGAATCAGGCAAATTCCCCCAAGTGTACTTTAAGACTGCTGTTGAGTTTTTTTCAAGGCCACACCAATACACAACTTCACAGTTTCATTTACAAGCTGTTCCAGAAAACAAGATTTCATGTGGTTACCATGTGCCTTTTGAAACTGTTGTCCAGTAGTGGCATCCCCAACTTCAGGAAAGACTCCAGGAAAAGGCGGCCATACTGACAATAAAAACATTATAATCAGTTAATACGACGTCACAGCAGTTTCACCTGAATGTGAAATATTTATCAGCAGCACAGCCAACTCACCTTTAGGCACACATTGAGCACCGGCCTGGAATCAAACACCTGTAAGAAGAGATTAGAAAACAAATACGTGAGTTCACAAGTCAGACTTAAACTGTCACTTAAAATGACTTGTCTAATTTAACCTATAGTGTAAGTTACTCAAATCTATTCCAAATATGACCTAGTGCTTGGCTGAATATTGGAAATAGATGAGGTCAAATGTCCAAATCAGTACAAATACATTCACAGCTGTCAGATCATGCGAACAGACCTTAACCAGGTTGACCAGGATATGAAAATCCCTGACAGCCAGGTTCCATGTCAGCAGCTTCTCACTCTGAGCCTTGAGGGAGGACAAGGGTTACATGTTTTAATATTTACAACAAACACTCACATGTACACAAAGTACATTCTCACTAATGTGAATTATTTGAAAACAGACAGTTGAGGAGAAATTAACAATTAGTAAGGCACAAAATCACACAACAGACTCATTCTCAGTTCAGAGTTTGAACAAACTGACATTCACAAATGTTTAAAAGTATAATTACTGACTTGCCACTTTCAGTACATGTGTAGCAGTGTTTTGTGGCTTAAACTACACCGAGCGCTCAGGTATACTGTACATAAGAAAACACAGTGCGACACCTAGTGGCTGACCTCAGTGCTGTCACTGGCTTTGCAAGCAGGAATCTTCCTGATGGCCTTCTCCAGCTCTGCCATCAACACTTTGTAGAACACCAGGAACGTCTGCCTGAAGAGGGCGAACGGTAGAATGAACAACAGAGCAATAACAGGATGGATAAATATACTTTTACTGTGATTACTGTTCATTTATCGTGACTCCAGTTAGCTGTCAGGTAGGATGGCAGGAGCACATGAATCAATTTAAGCTCCATTAACGCAGTCACCACCTCAGACGCAACCTTCCATTTTGCTCTGAGGCAGCAAAGCAAAATGATCTGATGGTGAGGAGGATCTACCTGCTGAGAGTGGGCCATGATGAAGAGCTCTCATCTTTGGATGCATTGAGGAGCTCAGGGATTCCTTCTCCAGCTATCTCCTCCACTGCCTTCAGAACATCATCAACGTGCTCCAGGTAGATGCTGCAGAGAGAGGAAAAGAGACATCATAATTAAAACATTTAGATGCTTGTTCACGATTATAACAACACCATACATGACAACAAAAGGCGTTAACTAGAAACTGTGTGCATTATAAACATGCTGACACTTCTAGGTGCTTTAACATTAATGTATTGTCATAGTATTGGTTAGCTTCGAGAGATGCTGAACAAAGTACCAACTTCATGAGTGACTACAAATACATTAAACTACTTGTGTGGTTGAATAGCACAACATCCTGGAGCTGACGCTTGCTCGTCTGCTTCTACTGCATGGTGTATAAATATTAAGGTAATTTCCCTGAACAGTTTGCATTGCAAATGACATCACACACACACACACACACAAACATAAAAATGTCACAAATACAACCATAAATGTTTTTATAGGCTCTTTAAACAGAGTTCCTTCTGACTACAGCAAGTTAGATTTAAGACTTTTTAATGGCACTCAGAATCAAATTTAGGTTGGGGACAATTCTGCCCAAAAATCTACTGTAACATAAAACATGTATTTTTTTGTCTCGTAGTGGAGACGAAGGTAGAACAGAACTGAAATACCTGGCATCTGTTGGCGGGTTTTGTGTTTCTTACTTTGCATGTGGGACTCCACAGCCTTGATTCCTATCATGAGTTTGAAAAACTTTTTGCATGTAATACACAAACCCTTGTGTGCTTTATTTGCACTGGTCTTAGCTAAGCCGGAAAATCTTGGTTTAATAGTCAATTAATGTTGAATTTACACTTCCCCATGTCATACAAGGTACAGCGACAGTTAGCTAACAAAGTGTTGTACTGCGGTCCTGATCTGTGCGACATCAATGTGAGAGGCATTCAGTCAGTCCTTTTTAAAATATATATTCCCAATCATTTTGAAACTTTACAATGCAATGCAGGAAAAATTAAATTAACAAAATCCTAGTTCCTTCACCTTCACTTGGAAGACTTTTTTGAAAGATCAATTTAGTACAGTTCAATATCAATTTAGGCCTTATTGTTAGATTCATGAATTCAATGCCTTTTAAGACTTTTTAAGGATTCACAGGAACCCTGTTTAAAGATGATGCTCTGGATAAAAATCAATTTAAGTCCTTTGAGGAATTATGTTTACTTTATTGACAGTGTGAATGATTCATAGAAGCTTGAGCCCCATTATTTCTGGAATATTTATGCAACCTTTTTTGTGTAACACAGCCATTTCTGACATGCCGACGCACCTTAGGAGAGCGTGAAGTGCTTCATTGAATTTGTTCCCTCGCTCCTTCTCTCCACTGGCTGTCACCCAGTCTTGGCTCAGGAAACGTTTCGCCAGGGAAGCTATTAAAAAAAATCAGACATTCATTATCACAGTTCGCTGGATAGCAGATAAGTTGATTAAAGTGAGGTGACATGTCGGACTGACCCGTCTGCTCTCTGTAGGCAGCAGGGTTCCCTCCTCTCTCTGACACAGTGGACAAAAGCTGGGAGAGAGACAAGGCCGTGCTCAGATTTGGCATCGTGCTGCGGAAGTTCACCAGGTACTCAAAGCCGTGTCTAAGAGAAACATTTGATTCTGTCAGAAACACAATGAAGACCCAAGGATATTAAATAATATGTTCATATCTACTGTGCTGTAGAGTGGCTTTTTATTCAGTTTATTGGAGAGTTGTGTGAGTATGTTTTCTATTATTAGCAAAAAGGATAATGTGTTTACTGTTTTAGCAGAGACCACCAAAGCTGCTTGAATGTTATAAAGAAAGAGATCAATAGATGAATAATAAAAAGGCACAGATCATATTTAGTAGCTACTCTGCTGCTCTTAAACTTCATCACTCACTTTACAAGCTGCTCCAGGGTTAACTCAGCACTTCCTTCTTTCAGTCTGTTGGCCAAAACTCCCAGAGCCTTCTTCAGTAAGCTCCGCTGCCCCAGCTGACTGAATCCAGACCTGACACATAAACATAGACACATTTCAGAGACAGAACTTAACAGAAGCCAGACATGCTGACTCAAGCAGGACGCAAGTCAGTGGTGCTGGTCGTCCTCACCAGCTGAAGGTGGTGTTCAGGACCTGCAGGAGCAGCTGGTAGGCTGATGACATCAGCTGGTACTCTTGAACATCTGTGGCAGGGCCGTCCACGATGCCGTTGTTCTCAGACAACAGTGTCTGAGGGAAAAAATGCACAAATGTATATAAAGATGAAGCATATAGTGCTTCTGTCATGTCTGCAGATTGTTTGTATTTGTACCTGAAAATGGTTGTGGCAGTTCTCCAGGTGTGTACAGAGGGCGGGCAGCAGCTGGACACAGCAGGAAGCGATATCCTTGGAGCTCCTCTGTTGCAGATGGGAGAAGCCCGTGCTCTTATCCGCCTTTGCCTGCACAGGAAAATATTTCATTAGGTCTTGTCTAATATAAGCCTGCATATTACAGGTTTACACATTAAGCTTCTTGATGACAAACACACTCAGAAAATGTCATGTCTTCAGGCTTTCATTTGATCTGCCTGCATCAAAGAAAAATCTAAGAAAACAATAATGAATTTTGCAAACACCTCTTATCCCCAGACACTGTCAGACCTGCACATTCTCACATTTCAAGAGCTTTCGTAACGTCTCTGCTCTGCGTTCATCAGCTTTTTATGTTTACCTTGAGGAAAGGGAGTCTCTTGGCCGGGGCAGCTGTAAGACTGAACTCCAGTTTGCGGAGCATATCCTCCAGCAGGAACACCAGCTCAGCAGGACCCAGCAGAACCTCCTCTCGCACCTAAATCATATAAGAATATTAGAGGAGATGTATCACAGAAACCTGTGTATTGATGCATGTGGTGCATAAATTCATACAATAGACAAAGACATTCATTGACTTCTCTACAATCCAAATCAATCCCCATGATTCCAAAACACTGATCTCAGTGTCAGAGGATGGCTGGGTAGTAACGTTCCCAGCTCAGGATATGTAAGATGAATTTACTCTAACCTTAAGTTCGACAGCCATTAATTTTCAAATCATTCACAAACTACGCAATCAAACCTATAAAAGTTTTACTCTCTTCTGAAACAAAACAAAACGTCTTACTGTCTGTCCTACCTTGGTGTGGAGCTCAGAGTCCAGCAGTGAGCGGGACAGCAGGCCACACTGCAGCACGCTGAGCACCTCCATATCCAGCTCCCTAAAAAACGGTCTGTAGGACGCCAGACTAACTCCTTGGCGGATCTCCTTTTCTTTCTCCTTCTCTGGTTGCTCCTTAAGCACAAGCAGAAGAACATATTAGTTAAGCTTGGTTATATTAAAATTAGATATTAATACGAGATGTTAAAGTTTACCTGCTGAGTTTTGTCTGCTTCGGTCGACTCATCAAGCTGAGAGATCTCTGAGGAGTCCTTTGCAGGGGCCTTCCTCTTCTTTCCTGTGCCATCTAAATAACAAACGTGATTTAGACAACCATGTAAATATCTATTCCCTTATTTAGAGTACTTAGTTTCACTTATGGGGAGTAAAATATCTTCTGTTGGGCACAGTTACCTTTCTTTGCCTTACTGACAAGAGCGGCAGAACTAAGTGTAACCCCATCTGTGCTTTCTCCATCAAAGTTGGCAACAGGTGGAACATAGCCAGGTGTCCCTGAAACACACATTTAAGAGTAAGTATTTTAAAAACTTAAGTAAAATTGACACTAAGTGGCATAATGGTTATATTCTGAGTATTGGTGGATGAAAAACTGACCAGCCAAAGCCCTCTCTAACAGTGTCTGAAGGTAGGTGATGTTCTGCAGACGGGTCATCACTTTCATCTTACTCTCTGTTTCTTTTTGTGTACAGAATGCGTTTACGACCTGTCACAAAACGGGTAAGACGTGGCTTTAGTCGCACAGTTTTAAGAGAAGTGTTAATCACGTAAAAATTAATCACGTGCTGTTACCTCTCTGAACCAGTTGATGGTGTGAAACAGCAAAGTACAAAGGAACTCCCTCTCGGCTTTCGACAGGCTCTCCATTTTCTCTACCACGTCCATGTCTGTCAGGATCAGAGGGCAGCCTGTGCAAACACACACAGACACTAATTATTTCACAGCCACAGAAATGAGAACAAACTGGTTTCCAGGAGAAATGTGTAACTTCCACTTGCTCACCCAGCAGTGCGTCAATCTCCTCCAGGTCTCCCTGGTTCTGTTTCTCCTCACAGAGTCTCAGGAGGCGGAAAAACGGAGCCAGGCAGAGAGGAGACACTCGCCTGCCCCTAAAAACAACACAACAGGAAACACATCCACTGTCTCATTCATGACAAACTGAAATTGTAAATCAGACTCTATTGCAAGTGAAATACATCATCAGTGGATAGAGATGGGGGGAGTGAGGTGACTGACTTGTGTGCCTTGTCGACTTGACTCTGCTGATCTCCTTTGTTCTGAACATCATTAGCCAGTAGAGGCAGCAGATTGATGGCGATGGCTACGTTACCTTCATACAGGTTGTACATTACATGGGGCTTGAAGAGAAAGGAGCTGAGATACACAAAGGAAGGAAAAAAGCAGTTATAGGAATACATTTTTTAGTATATTAAAATGTGTAATATCTTATTTTCCTAGCTTTCCATTACTAACCCAGATATATCTGGGCCTAGATCAACTGCAAAGTCATCCTGGAAGTCTTGTAAGGCGCTCTGTCCGATCGTTTCCTATTGGTAGGAGGAAAATAACAGGACCAGAATGCTTAATCATGCTTCAGTTGCAACTTCTGTTGGATGCATGTCAAGAAATGTAATAAATAAAAAGATAAGAGGGGTTATTAAGATGGGGGTATGGTAAATGTTTGTTTGAGGCATACCTGCACCTGTGGGTCCAGGGTAGAGCTCAGGATCAAGTTGGCTAGTTCATCATAGTACAGAGCTGCAGCCTCAGGTGAGCTTTCACTGCTGGACTTCACCAGCTCCAACAGGGCGGTCACCTGCGACACGCGATACACACACACACATGAAGATATCTACAGACCAGACACCTGCAGTTACAATCACTCTGTACTGCAGAAAATACTCTTCAAACCTCAATTAACTTAATAATAATACACATTTTTATAGTGTGTGGCAAATTATTACCATTACAATGTTTTTGCTGAACGTCAACACAGTGCAGCAACTACAGAGCAAAGCTGTAGCTGGTGTGCAGTCTAAATCAAGACACTGACACTGCACATGAGTCAGATGCTTGAATACAGGCCCACAACCACCAAATGAAAGGTTGTTTATTCACTCTGCCCTGAGGTAATGCTCACCCTACCCAAACCCTTCTTGAACTGAAACTGGTTCATTGTTTTAAATCACTATAAAACACTAAATCGAGAACTAAAGTACATTAAAAAAAAAAGTTTGTTGGTATCTGAAAGTACCAGAAGTTATGGACTGCAGCTATAATGCACTATTAAACCCTCACTGTAAGCCACAGGTAAAGTGATAGTGGAATAAAAATGAACATAATAAAAAGCAGACTAATGAAAATCACAATCTGTAACATCCTCACAACAGACACGTTGCTCATAGTGATTGTTTTACTGCCTAATATGTACCTGTCTGAGCATCTCCTGAGGTAACACCCCTTTCTGTGACTCCTTCACGTTGGGCCTGCAGGGAGTGGGGTGGGGGATGGGGGGCAGCAGTGAGCGAGATCGAGACACAGAAATAAAGTGACAGAATCAACGAGGAAAATGTCGCTTTTACACCTGTGAGCGCCAGCCCTTACCTGGAGGCCCCCATGCTGCCTACAATCATGATAGCACCAATGATGCCAATGCGCTTGTACTTGGGCACAGTGCTGGACAGCTGTTTTCGGATCACTATGTGCATGTCATCCTGAGGGGAGACACACAACGAGAGAGACAGGTTCAGCCGGTAAGGAGAGGAAAAGCCAGAAAAAGCACTGTAAAAGCATCTTTGTGAATGTAGGAATGTGCACCTGAATGTGAGCTCCCTGCTGCTGTTGCCCAAAGGCCAGTCGGCTCAGGAGGTGAAAGAGTCTGCGGATCTGCTGGGGTGTGAGGTTGTCCATGTAGTCCAAGATTCCCTGTGCCAAATATTGTGCTCAGTTAAACAACTAAACACAATGGTGAAATACTAAACCTTTAAGCTACACGGAGTCGGCATAAACATCCAAGTTTCCTGCACATTTTCCATTTCAATATATCCACACTTTAACAGACTCACAATTCAAGACTTCTTGGTAGATTTCTCAGCACATATCTGACATCTGAGCACAAACAGCTGGATGTTTATTAGCCAAATAAATTGCTTTAAAATCCAGATACTAATATGTTAATATATTGCCTCGTTTTTGGTCGGGGACGTCCAGATTTGGTTCAGTTATAAGGCACTCAGAGCAGAGCTGTTTTGAAGCAGAGCTGTTTTGCAGGCTGTGATGTACATGTGTAGAGGCAGTTTTGTGTGGGAGTGTGCAGTCAGCCGCACGCCATGTTTCTTGCCTTGCTGTTGATGACATCAGGCACACTCACACAGTGGTAAACACTTTGCTGTGCTGCCTGCTCCAAACGCCATGAAGAACACTCTGCTTGTATGATCAATTTCTTTTGAACATTTTGTAGAAAACACAAATATTTTTTCCATACTCTCTTCTCTTTTTGCCGTACTGATCAGGACCTGGAGATTACTAAAATTAAATCCTATACTTTTCCATTTGCACAGGAACCTGTACATTTATTGTATTCAAAATTCTTTTCAGAATATTATCAGTGTGGTTTGGTTGGCGGCTACAGTATCAGACACGTGGATCACCTCCTTACCTTGACAAAGACGGCATACAGAGCCATCTCTGAGGGCTTTTCTGTGACCAGGCTGCAGAGTAGCTCCAGAGCCATGTCCACCTCCCCACCTACACCACTGCACACATGGGTCACTAAAGAGCCCACCACCTCCTATAAACATAATACAGAACAGAAATGAAAAGACTCGGGAGTATAAAAGAACAGCAGATAGAGAAGCTTGTGCACATTTTAAAAAAATGAATCTCAAACCCACCTGCTGGCAGTAAGAGTCAAAAGCGGTGAATGAGTGTCGGTACATGTGTCCACCAAAAGGCACCACACAAGGGTCGGGGGAGCGCAGCAAACTCTGAGCCAGGGCCAGGATGGAGGTGAAGTACCCTCGCATGACCTAGAGTATCATTATTCATTAACACTACACATATTGTTCATATGATAATGAATTAATGCATCAGTATAAAAAATAAAATGTACTGTGTACTACTACATTTATATTCAAGCTTGTACGTCCACAGACTGTCCCACCCACCTGAGCATAGTCCCTGAAGGTCCTCTGGAGCAGAGCCTCCTGGATCAGTCCTGTCCTCACTTTCACCTTCAGCAGCCTCTCTGCCCCCCGCCGGCTCTGGTTGGCATTGGTGGAGTGGAGGATGAGCAGCACCAGCAGATCTATTACCTGATGTGGCAGAGCACATTTTCTTATAAATGTTATTCATAAAAATAGGTTTCCTACATGCACATAACTTCAGGATGTCATATTTTATTTTATATTTTTCCACATTCAAACTTTGTGACTGGTTTATGATAGACAGTGTACAGTATGTACAGTCGAATTTTCCAGACTTCACTTACACCTTTAAAACTATTGTCAAAATTAACAAATTCCTTTTTTACCATTTTTTTTTAAAAATTGTATAGAGTTGTGTGGGAACCTCCAAAGCCCTCCATTTACACTAACCACTTTACTAGGGAATACCCTGAAGTGAGGAGATGACACTCACCTTATGGTTCTCCTCTTCGTCCACTGATTCTATTGCCTGATGAAAAGCAACAAAATAAATATATAAATTCAGTAAACATGAGTTGAGCGGACTGTTATTCAAAAGCATCAGCAATCATTTATCAATTAAAACACGGGGGCTTAGATAATAATTATTTCCCACCTTGAGCCAAGCCTCAGATACTGTTTTCTGGAATCGCACTGCTGACTTGATGCCGTCCAGTGTCAATGTAACACAGTCCTGACTGCTGCCAGCTGCTGGTGCGGAAGAGGACCTGTTCCAAATTCAGACTTACAGTATTAGATTAAATTCTAAGGAATATAATAGAGTGGTGCAGAGGTGACATTTATTTATAAGCCAAACTGGAAGTTACCATGATTATTGCAAAGAAATAAACTCTCTGGCAAACAAAATTTTATGACACTTACATGTTTTGTTTTGCAAGATTCACAAATAAACACCACTTGTAAACGCAATCGGCAGAAGTAAAGAGCTAAAGTTAGGCTATAAACATACTACACCATGGTCACATGACTTCATCACCACCACCACCACGAGGCTGTAAAGCCGTGCTCGGCGTAATGACGTTCTGTAGTCTCAGTTAGCCACTTGGCATGTAAAAGCACCAAAATCCGGTTGAAGTGCAAAAATGCTGACTTATTTCCAGGATTAAGGACTCATTCCTGCAAGAGCCTACTGACCTACTTCAAAACAGGTTCCTGATAGCATGTACAGATGTACAGTTGTGAATGGGAATCTGTGTTTTCTTACGCTGCTGATCCTTTGCTCTTCAAGAGATTTTGGGAGGCCTGCAGCCCAGGAGGAAGAATACACTGCTCCAACTCCAGCTTTTTACGAAGGTCACACACCACCTGCACACAGGGAAAACACACACCACTACCTTTACTCTAGTCTTGATGTTTTATTGTCTAAACCTATTCTTGATTTTATTGATAATTTATGTTGTTTGTGCTATTCATTCATTCAGTTATTTATATTTGGAGGAACTGTACAGCACTATATGCTATATAAATAACTTTGACTTGACTTGACTTGACCACTCTTTATTTTAAAATATATGCACTATAACAACCAGAGCACGATCTCAATGTTTTGTTTTCAATGCAAAATGCTATAGACATGACACTGAGCTCTGACCTCATAAGCATCAGAGGCTGAGACAGAGTGCAGGATGAACTTGACCACCACAGGTAGATCCTCCAGCTGCACGGCAGCCAGAGTGGCCATAACGGCTCCACGGACCTAAAACAGCAGACAGTAACAATGGCATTCACTTGGCCTTTATTAATACAGCAAAAATAAGTGTGTCTGTGTGTCTGTCTGCGTGCGTGTGTGTGTGTACTACCTCTGTAAGTAATGAGGAGCTGAGGTTCAGACTGGAAAGGGCATCCAGGATCGGGACAGTCAGTTGAGTGTTCTCCTGGAGTAAAGAGCTGCAGAGAACAGTGGTTAAAGTAGCAGCAAGTGCGATCAGCAGCTCTGAAACCACAGATCTGCAGTAGAGATTTACTGTACATACTTGAGCTCTCTGGCTATATCATTGTGCTGGGAGTCTTCCAGTATCTCTGGCAGACTGGTGATGATGTCATGCTGAACTTCCACCGGTGCTACCGACACCAGCTCCATGAGCTTCACTGCCAACTCCTGCAAATAACAGGCCACAAAGAAGGTAGAAATAAACTCATCACCATCAAAGTTAGTGATGACTAATATATAATGACAGGTCTAATGGAAAAATAAAAACACGCCTAAGAACTTTAATGGCTGTGACTACTGTACATGCAGCTTATCATTACAGAAATGACTACCTTGCTGTCCACAACTCGGTCTAGCCACTTCAGCTGGTTAATAATTGTGTGAGGAATACTGAGACCTCCATCTCCAGCGCTGTGAAGGACGGAACAAGATGACATTTAGAAAATAAGACAGTGGCAGAAAAGTGTGTAAAATGGTTCAAATGCTGTAAAGTACACTCATATGAAATACTGACCCATCAAGCATAAATTCAGGGAGCTTCTCAAGCAAAAGGTTAATGACAAAAGTCTGTGTGAAAAGGAAAAGTAGACTGAGGGTTTGTGGAAGATACACTGTACATGTACACTTTGCATAATGCACATTTGCATGTCTCATACCGGAAATAGACATTTTGAATTTTGTGGTGCAGCTGTCTTGGGCTGAATCTGTGCAGAGAATCTTACCTGCAGCATCTCAATCCCCAACAGCATGCGGAGCAGACTTTCTTGGAATGAGCTGACACGACTGCAACACAGCCGAAAACATGTCAGTATGTTACACACACACCACAGCCCCGACATAAGCTTGGTCTAGGTCATAGCTGAGCCCTATATAAATTAAAGTTATGCCTGAAGTAGCCTCTGTAAGCTCTGAGTGCGTATGACCGTTACCTGGAGTCTCCATCAGACAATCGTGGGACACACGGAAGAAGGCAGTTCCTGAACTGCTCAGGGTCCTCAATATGAGACTCCAGTCCAGTGGTGAATTCCTGTACAATCTGAGCAAAGAAATACCAGTGAAACACAACTGTCTCATGCCTTGATTGTGTATAAGAATGGTGTATATACTTACCCCGGGGTACCTGGGACTCTTTTTTAGTTGCTTCTGGATCCTTTTTTGGAAAACTACTTGGTCGACAGCTAAAAGAGAAAAAGTAAAAGACAAAGATCACAAAAATCAGAAATGAAAAAACTGATTTCATTTACTGGAAATTTGACACTTGGATTGAGTGTGTTTACCAATCTCATTGGATGTGCCACCTTGTTTCAAGGTGACACCTGCTTCTCGGAGAAAGACAGCAAACACACTTTCATTTGTCACTTCTGGAGCAGGTTCCTTTGGTTGGCGACCAGTGCTGCGGCTCTTCTTTGCCTCTATAGAGAGAAGACAAAAGACCTTTAATAAAACAATATCCAGCAGACAGAAGTGGGACAATGTTTAGACTATCAGTTAATGAGGGGAGCAGGATGTGGTGTCTGCACAGTATGTTGGTGCAATCATGTCAGTGTGATGTCAAACATGTAGTGGTTATGTCACACTCCTGTGATACTAATTCTACTTTGTTCTCAGTGTAAATAATTTAACATTAGCTAATGTTACAGTGAGATAAGGATCTGGGAACTGGGATATCTTAGTTGACAAGCTGTGGGACTTCACTGGGAAACACTGCACTGACACAGTTATGAGCTGCTGTGATATTACGCTACATTATACAGTACTTACTGGTGGTTTTAGGAGCTCCCTCTCCTTTATCCACAGAGGAGCGTCGCTTTCTGCGCAACATCTAATTAAAAATATAAAAGGCATGAGGTTTTTAATAACCACACCCGGCTAGCATCCACAGTAGCAAACAAGCTAATTTCACTCAGAAGCTTTACCGTCACAGAAAACTATGTCCAGCTAGAGTCTGACGTTGTTAGCTAGTAACGTTAATTCATTAATTAACGTTTCCGTTAAGACACAAACATGCCACACGCTAAGTATGTGACGCTATATCACGTTTATGTTGCCGGCTGTCAAAATAATTCAAAATGATAAAAAGTAAACATACTTTTATGGACAGACGACGATGTTACGACCCCAAGGAGAGCACTTACAAAACAAACTTCCGCGCCAATAGGCTTTGCACGTCATCAACCACAGTTAGGGATCATCTTCATTGAGTTAAGCTAACAGAGGGTCGCAGCTAGATATAAATGCCCAAATACGCCTAAGAGAAATAAAATAAAGCAACTACACATGTTGTGTATCCTTTTAGAAGTTCGTCCCCTGGTTGAAATATCTGTTGTGACTTTAAAAGTGGTCTTTCGGTCAACACTAGAACGATTACAACATTTGTCAGACGGTCTCTAATTTTCTACATTTGGGTCGCGCATTTTTACAAACACGCTGTCTGTTGTTGGGCGGGGTTAGAACTCTGCCGACTTGTTTGTTCACGAGGACTTTTTCCGGGATACGCTGTGTAGGAAAACAAGCACAACCCCGGAGCGCGGTACCTGTCATCAAAGAGTGTACAGTGGATTGAGCGTGTTCACTGCTGCCCGCTTCCCTTTTCGCCTCGTAGGGTAACTATTAACACTAGCCCAGTGACGTTTTGATAAATGAACTTAACGACTTAGTGCAGCTAAATGAATAAACTGCGATATTAAAATACATTTAAATAAATAAAATGAAATAAGCTAGCTGCGTGACTGAGTAACAGTTTAGTTAGTACAGCAGTCAGATAGCCTACTCACAGAGTCAAATCCCCTGACATATGTTCACAGCTTTATTGCACAATAATACAACATTAACCCCTGATATTGGTCCATTTGTTGATCTTAATTGTTTGACTTTTCAAATAATTATTTCGGCATGTTTCAAGTGAAATGATCATTGATAAGTCAAAATTATGAGAAATTAAGAACACATTTTAGTTAATGGGCCAAAATTGTTAGATACAATGTCAAAGTTGAGAGTTAGCCTATTAAATCCATGTTATGATATGTATAGGCTAATTAGCCAATAAATGTTGACATATTATCTTACAGTTTTGATTTATTAATGGATTTTATTTTGACATCACAAGTAAAAATGACTCTATATGTTCAATGTTTGACTTAATATTTTTTAAAATTATTATTATTACTATTATCATTATTATTACAATTAAATAAGTTTTAAGTTACGATGAGTACATTTATGTGTAACAGTCTTGACTTTACATGTTAATGTGATTGTAAGAGCCACAGTGTGTGAATATGAGTTGATTTAAATATCACACAATATTCATTTCCAGACATTGTATAAAACATATATATTGTATAAAAAATGTAAAAGGACCAAAATGCATGTATGTTGACATTTGATAAGGGTGCTCCCTTTAATTTTGTAATTTACATGCAGTGCAGTTTAGTTAAGCAGAGAGCTGCATTAGACATGGGAGCACATAGTTTAAACTTTTCAGTAAACATTTTAAACTGGATTACGTTACTGTGCCTGCAGCTCATTGGTGGCGTTTTGCATGGGTGTAGATCCCGGGGGGGACGGGGGTACATGTCCCCCCCCAAATTCTGAAAAACACAAACTGTCCCCCCCAATTCTAAATAGCTTAAATGATTGAAATTGAACAAATGTATACAGTAGTCCTATATACTGGGACAAAGGGAAGATGATGAGGAGAAACGGGAATCTGTGAGAGGCGAGAGATGAGAACGTGAGTGGACATAACATGCCTGATACCCTGAAACTAGAAGTAGCATTAACTAACAGCGAAGCAGTGAAAAGGAGGGTGATGGCTGGTTCCATGTACTACTGGCTGTTTAAGAGAAATAAACAGTAAAGGTAAGCATATGATTCTCTTTGTAGTGCTTTTTGAATGACTTGGGGATGGTGATGAGCCTCTATGAAATCGTGAAATATGCTGGCAATCTCAAGCGCTCTGTGGGCATGATTTGCACGCATGCAATTAAAAAAAAAAATTACAACTGACTGTGTCCCCCCCAAACTTGTCATCAGATCTGCACCCATGGCGTTTTGGTATTCATAGCGAATGCCCCTACAGTGATGGGCCGTCCCGCACACTGCAGGCTGTGAACTATCTTGACAGCTGAATACAAGCTCTTTGACCGTAGTTAAGGTTGGCCCCACACACAGCAGCAGCTCAGTGTCTGAGGACGACACAAGGAAACATAGCGACAGTTGAGATAAGGACTGGTGTCACGCATTGCAAGAATGGCTGCGAAGTTCTACGACCTCACGGCCAAACTGTTAACAGGAGGAACATTTAACTTCTCCTCCCTGCAGGGCAAAGTCGTCCTCATTGAGAACGTCGCGTCTCTCTGAGGTACGACCACCAGGGATTACACCCAGATGAATGAGCTCCACGAGCGCTACGCCGGGAAGGGGCTCGTTATCCTGGGAGTGCCCTGCAACCAGTTCGGCCATCAGGTGAGGACATGAACGCTGTATATGGACCTCCAGACAGACTGGGGTCATTTCTGTTTCTGTGCTTTGTTTTTATTTCTTTTATTTTGCTGCAAATATTTGATTTTATTTCCCGGAAATAGCCCACATACTTTAGACTGTATAGGTCATGCTACAAAACAAGAAATATTCAATATCATGCAACTATTGTAAATTATATTTAAGGTGTGCTAAGGCCACTGAAGTGGAAGGATTTTTGTTCCTGTTTATTTAAGTTTAAAACTTTATTCTTGTAAATGTGTAATTACAGCCTATTCCAGACACAGTGATCTAAGTAAATTACTACATTATCTAACCCAGTGGTAAAAAAATAAAAAAGAAAAGCAAATCTTAAATTTAATGACACATTTTTCTTGTGAGTAATTCAGTTGCTGTGAGCAGCTTCAGCACTGAGGGACATTTAGGAAAGAGGAAGTTGCGTGAGTGTTGCAGGGTTACCAAATCACCTCACAAAAGGCACACCAGAGTTTTTAAGTTGTTCCTTGTTCCTCAGTTCATTTTGCTCTGCACCACCATGACAATGCACACAATAAGCAATATGTTATTGATTAACTTTCACTAACTCATTAATAGATGGTGAAAGAAGGGATGGTTCAGTTAATCAGCAGGAAGTTCAGGGGAGGGGCTCCTCCTGTGAGAGTCAGATAAGATAAACTCTGCAGAGAGAAGATTGATGAGAGTCTTTGAGTCACACCGCAGGCTCACAAATAAACTCAGGGTTAGCTGTGCGTTAGAAGGGTTTACTGATCAGACCACTGATCTGTGAAGCAGCAGCAGATTTGTTAGTATTGAATTAAACAGTTGTCAACTATTTAAAACCTTGAGTGAGTAAGGGACTGTTCTTTAATTGTCAGAGAAGGTGGGTGGCTAGGGTGTGACTTCATGTGTTTTTTACGTTAACCCTCCACCTAGCTACAAATATGTTTCCTTGAGCGTCCCTGAATTACTGGAGGAAAATGCATGCTATTTCCAGTTCTGCCGGTCCAGTCAGATTCACAAGCTTAAACTGGTTGGATTTTATGCAACGTGGTTGAATCCACATTTGTCATGACGGCACATTCTGGCATAACCTGTGCTGACTGTGTCACAGCGCTAAATCTAACTTATTTTGCTTTAGTAAGGTTTGTTTACATGACAGTTCCAGAAGTGCATATTTAACGGATTCAGTGTGGACAGAGAGCTCTGATGTTATGCGATGCTATGCAGTAGTCCTGGTATGTCCCACTCAGGAGTTGCTGCTGAGTCAAGTGGGATACTTTGTTAAGTTGCAATACTGGTCCAGTCAGGTGTGTTTCAAACTGGTTAAAAAAATGTTCACATAGGTCCGACCCTACCCTACACCATTTTTTTTCATATTCACACCAAATGTAGGTATCACAGCCAATGCAACGATGAAAAAGCGCGGAGGGAGTGAGAGTTATCACCAAAACAAACAGCTACTTTCCTTAACAAAATGTAGTTCTTAAACAAACTGCATCGTGACAAGAGCTGTGTGCATACTTGAGCAGGATATGGGTGCATGACAGCCATCCGACCACACGCACAAAACCAACAAAATTAATAAGCCAACACATTACACACACACATACACATCACAGTGAACACATAGCCCCAGCATTACCAACATATAATGACTGTTTTCCCAAATTAACAGTACACAACAGCGGCAGCAGCAACCAGATTAATATTAGCAACTTGACATGGTAGATGTTATTAGATGTGAAAAACTTGCCATGTGATATTTTAAAGTTAAAAGTTGAAATAAAAATCCTGGAGTTAAAAAAAACATCTGATTTTCACTGCTGTTATGTATGCATGAGCACCAAACTTAAGATTTTTTTTTTTTGTCTTGTTTGTTTCATCAGGTTAGACCAATGTTATAATAAATCTGAAATAAGACATGTGGAATAAAGTGATTTTAATGAAATATCAGGTTATGTTTCCTGAAAGAAGCTTCTTCGCACATTATGTGTTCAGGAACTATCAAAAATTCAAAAATCCAATGATAATTTCTGTTTTTAAAGTTTGTGGCTGTTGTAAATGGTGTAATTTTGTAAAAAAAAAAAAAAAAAAAATTTAATTAAAGTAAGTAATAAGTAAGTAATAAATAAATACATTTTAAAAATTAAAATAAATACAAATAATAAATAAAAAAACATGACAGTGTTGGGGCGTCGATGGGTTAGTGGATAGAGCAGGCGCCCCATGTACAAGGCTGTTGCTGCAGCGGTCCGGGTTTGATTCCAGCCTGTGGCCCTTTGCTGCATGTCACTCCCTCTCTCCCCACTTCTCACTCAGCTTTCCTATCAATTAGGCAAAGTTAGGGGCAAAAAATGCCCCCAAAAATATCTTTATAAAAAAATACAAAAAAAAAACATGACAGTGCTTAAAATGATTTGGCATGCCTCCCCTATTTTGCACCACTTCTTCCTTCTTGTAAATAAAAAACAACCCCTACGCACTCAGGAATTTGTGATTTTGGACAGCTTAAAGAGACAAGAGAGTCACATTTTCCACCTGACTTGTTTTACCTTGAAACCTTTATTGCTCATGACAGTGTTGGCTGAACACTTCCTTCACAAATCATTATGTAATAAATGTCTATAGAGCCATAATGCCATGTTAGACTTTAGTGACCTTCTGCTTCCTAAAATGTCCCATAATCACACATTATGTTCTGATCAACCCACAGGAGAACTGCAAGAATGAAGAAATCCTCAACTCCCTGAAGTATGTCCGTCCTGGAAATGGCTTTGAGCCCAAGTTTCAGCTCCTGGAGAAAACAGAAGTGAACGGGAAAGATGCCCATCCCCTGTTTGTGTTCCTGAGGGACAAGCTCCCGTTTCCCAGCGATGACTCAAACGCCCTGATGACTGACCCTAAGTACATCATCTGGAGCCCCGTCTGCAGGAATGACGTGTCCTGGAACTTCGAGAAGTTCCTCATCGGGCCGGATGGCGTGCCGTTCAAGCGCTACAGCAGGAAGTTCCTCACCATCGACATTGAAGGAGACATCAAGAAGCTCCTCAGCCAGGCCAACTAATGACCCCGTCCTCCAGCATGTTGTTCACCCATCCTACAGCTTCTATTTGCACTAGCACAGTGTGTGTAACCTTCAGTTCATCACATTAAGGCTCACTGCTTTACCGTCCATAGCTTCTGTAGATGGTGTGTGAAACTTCTCCAGACCACCTGTGCTCTCTTGTATACGATGACTGTTGTTCTGTTCTTTTACTACATGAAGGCGTCCTCTGAAACCAAGCTAGTTGTGAGGGGGATATCTGATGACACGTAAAAGGCTGAATGTTTTCAGCTGCATTGTGTGCACGTAAAGCACAGATGTGTTTTGATGTATTTAGAGGACCAATAAATCTATTTTTTCAAACACTTCCTGACTGACTCTGTGACGTTATGCTAACAAGATTTTAGACGATTATAAAACACTAACATGACTTCTTGAGTCGTTAGTTGTAATGACAAAATTTTGATGAATTAAGAAGGTAAAGTTTTGTATTTTTCAACCTGGACCCTATTTTCCCTTGTATTTGTGTCCAAGTAAATACTGGCAAAAAAACATTTTTAAAACTGGTCTAGTTATTGAGACAAACAGGCTGCAATGTAACCACTAGGGCATGTTCTCGTTGCCAATTTCCGTCTACTAAAAGTGCTTGTTTTTTGCCACTGACAGGCTCAGGTTATCATTTTAAGTGTCGGACAACATTATGGAAAGGGCCATACAGAGAAAAACCTTTTTTGTCAAAGAGTTAAATCCTTTTCATTTAACCAGAAACAGTGCCAAAATCACCACTGCCAATTCGGCCAGACTCCATTTAAAAAAACAGTAATTTTAGCATGTGTAGAGTCAGCATCTTTTCACATCTAACTGAGTGACTTAAGGGTTTATTTTAACAAAACCAGAGTTGGTAAATGTTGGAATGGTTTTAAGACGAACCAAGATGGGGTTTTTTGAGTTTTTTGTTTTTTTCTCTCAGCTTTGAATCAAGTGTGTTTTGTGGTGATAAAATTACTGTTTATTTCAATGGAGTCCTGTCGCTTTGGCAGTAGTGATTTTGGAGCGGTTTCGGGTTAAACGAAAAGCATCTAACTCTAGGAAAAAAGGTCTGTCTCTGTAGGCATCCTTTCCATAAGCTGTCAGACACTTAGAGTAATAATCTGAGCCTGTCAGTGGCAAAACAAGCACTTAAACTGGCAGTGCGAACATGCCCAGAGTTCACAGTGCAGCCTGTTTTCACTGCTGCCTGCTGCAGCTCTCACCTCATGCTGGACCAGTTTTAAAAATTGTTGTTCCTATTAGTCACTTACACACAAAAACACATGGGAAAATTGGGACCAGACTTAAAAATATGTGTCCCATAGGACCCACATTACTTTTTTCTTACATGCAACAATCAAATGATAAAGTTGTGGTGGGTGAAATGATCCATCCAGCACTTAGTGGCTCCTGGATTTGCAGTAACAGTGTGATTTACTACAGATCATAGTGCATGTTGCAACTAGTCAGCATGACTGGCATGTTACTAAGGTTGCATCACCCGCAAAAAAAGATAATTTTGCAATGCAGAATTATTTCACAACCACCGCTGAAGCCAGCTTTGTTAGAGTCACAGCCTTGACGTGGGCTTATTAAAGTGTATATATTCTGTGCATATAATTAGTCCAAACAAACCACCTTTTTGAGGCTTCCAGTCTTTATTGTACTTTGAATTCAAATATTTCTCAGTTTAAAAACAAATACTGTAGATAGCGGCAATAAGATAAATATGAGGACAAGAATTTGTACACCTATTTTCAATAGTGTGATTATTTACATCCCTTCAGTTATTTTTCGTGTTTAAATTGCTGTCGTGATTTAAGGGGGAAAACAAGATTCGCTGCGTCTGGCAGCTGGATTTTGTTTTCAACTAAGTATCTAGGATTACAGATATGATATAAAGCTTTTCTAGGCATATAGGCATAAATGATTATACTTAGGTAGTCACCTCTGAGCGACGTGATGGGCGGGACCGACCAGCAAAAAAGGGCACTTGGAGGCCCTTTATATCAACATGCTGTGATGCAACTAAGTGCAGAATTTCTGTCACAGAATAGGACTTATGGGAAGTACAAACTGCCGTCTGGTTACACTAGAAGACCCTTGTGACTGAGTATAAATATTTTATGCTCAGTCACAATCATACAAGACACCTGCTATATCTGTGCTTCCTGGGATTGTTGTGTGTCTACAGATCCCATTACGGTAAAAAAGGGATTCTTTGAGGATTTATCTACAGCTTTGCCTTTTTACTTAACAGCTGAGTGGTGTACTGTGATCATGGCAGAAAAACAAAGATGGGATTGCTGTTAAAGCACTGCTGTCCTGACCCCATCTGATGACACGTGTAGATTGTTCCTGATGACAAGGAGCGAGTTCAAGTTTCATGAATAAAAGCACCACTTTTATACTAGTTTATTTTGCTTCACTCAGTGTGCTTTGAAGATATCAAATAACATAGCCATTTCAATACAGAGCTGCATTAATGTACAAGACTAATAAGGACAAGCCATTGCAGGTGAGCTAGGGGTCCGATCAGGCAGCAATCAAAATATGCTTATAAGACACATTAAAATGATCTGGAAGTGTATGACAGCCCATAACCCTTATCGCTAAGGCCAAATCATACAATTCTGTTTTGTCTAGATACACCAGAAGCAGGTAGATAATGTACTCATGGAGAATTCAAAGTGCCCCCTTTTTAGTCAGGTTGCAGGAATCAAAAGGCCGCTTTTGCATTGTGATTACAAAAAAAAAGAAAAAGAAAGAAAAACAAAATGGTAGCAGGGTAAGACTCCTCTCATGAGTTTAGGGTCTGAGAGACAGCAGAGCCCGTTCTGTGCGTCATAGCACAAAAAAATGATGACTGAACAAGACTGCTTCAGCCACAACTCGTGTCACACCTCGAAACAAGACATCCCCTCTGTGGTTTAGTTTGCAAAGCAGACCCAGCACAAAAGCTGGGCTGCAGCAGCAAGACCCCCCCCCCCCCCCCCCCCCCCATCAGTGATCCACTCTACACAGGTGGAATAAGGTAACAGGATTCTTTCAACAAGCATGGCATGTATTGTTCTGTGTGCACATCACACTGTTAAAGTTTGCATTGACCTCAGCACAGCAAGATTATCAGAGATAAATCTAGGCACGACGCCAGTATCCTGCCAATGTCTCAACAGTTGGTACATGTCATTGTAAAAACCCTGGAACGCTTTGGTTGAAATAACATGTGCATTTGGCTTCTTTTTTTTTTATATTTCTGACTGACATTTGTTTATCTACACATTTGAGGGCACTTCTAACATTCTGTTCATCCAGTGAGAGGATCTTTATCCATTTATACTCCTCTTTAAGTTCCAGACTAGTAAACTATGTTCAGAAATCAGTAGGCCACCCGCTGTAGGGAGGAAGTCTCTCAGGTCACTCTTCTGACAAGGCCTTGGGCTCTAGTTGACAACATACGAGACAGAAATCAAATAAAATATGGGGAAGGTAGGGTTAATAATGTTAAGTCTGTGGAGTCCTCTGTCACTAAAGTAGCTTTGTGTGTGCGTCCAAGTGTCTCTATTTGCCGTATGTGTTTCAGTGCGTGTCCCTTTCGCACCAGGGGCTCCTCAGTTTGTGTCCATGTGGTCGTCGGCTGCTTCCGGGGCTCCTCCCAGTGAGGCCGAAGGCTGAGGTTTGGAGAGGGTTTCCTCGTCTCTGCGCTGATAGAACAGCACGTAGGCTGCTTTAGTCTGCGAGGGGCGACAAGGATAGGATTACACTACAGAAACAGAGACACTCGATACCGAGGACAGAAAGATAAGAAGGCTGAGGGTTTATGTTCATCAAACATCTCTCAATGATAAATCTCCATATACTGCATCTCTGGGAGTATTTGAGTACAGGACACCAGGAATTATTTAAGAGAGGGGTTCCAAAACTTTTGCACAATATTTGACTCCATTTCCATGACTTTATTTAAGCAGTGTAAAATGGGCAGGCCTACATAGCACTACAGCCATACATTATTGAACATGCACTTCGCAGGCATTTGTGAACAGCAAACTGCTCTCGGGAACTTAACTTGATCACACATTCTGGCCACCAAGACGCTGCATATGCCAATAGACCAGACCAGCACGTTCTTTGCAAAATGTCAAGACCATGCCCCTTTTTAGGAGATAGAAAACTGCAGATGCTGTGGATGTCAATGTAATTTGTTGCATGTTTGGATTATACTTTTGACAACTCTGCATTTATTTCTTGTTAAACAAATGTTTGTTTTATGGACTAGTCTAATCATTTTTCTGCAACCTAGCCTAAACCTGAGTGTATGTGAGGTTGATCACCGTAGTCCCCCTTCAGTCTTCCCCCATCCGAGTGGATCATTGACCCAACACACTGGTTACTGGGAGCTACATGTATAGCTGTCGGGATCACGATAATACCTGGTAATTTGATTAAATATATTTAATTGTATCACCAGGTATGGTTAGGGTAAGACTTAAACAACGTTTAAGTAGCTAACTGTTTGATCTATAGGCTGAGATTTAGTTGGAAGCGACAGTCTGATGATGTACTGTATGACTGGGAAATTGCTGCAGCAGCCTCCCACTCAAGCTAACGTTAGCTATCCATCAGAAGTAACAGTTACTGTCACCAGCATCATTTAATCCTTCAACACACTGACTGTAAATATTCACAAATCTTATGTGCCTCAGATTTCAGTGTGAAGACTTGGTTAACCTGTTTGCCACCAGCTTTTCAGTATTTCTGGTTCTCTCCTGATGTGACAGCCCGTTTCTTTTGCCCAAAAAGGGGCGCGGCCTTGTGATGACACAGTGCCAGTCTGGTCTATGTGTATCAGATGATAGCGGTGACACTTCAACAGTCATGCAGCGCAGCACTAGATTCCAAGTTAGTAATACAAATAACATATTTCACGAAACATTAAGACATGTGCGATTTCTATGAGCATATTTTCAATGATAGCCTGAACAAGGTATATTCAAAATTTAAAAAAATAATTAAAAAAAAAAACATTCTGTTAATTCTTATCAATTTCCTGACCTGGAAAACAGTTTTTCAAATTCTGTAGGTTTGCCAGGAATTTCATGGTCATGGGAACCGCATAAAGAGTCAAAACTCACCACAATCTGGTCCTCTGAGGCAGAGGAGACACTGCTGTCATCAAAGTAATACCACTTTCCATCCACTTTATTCTTGCCATAAGCTGTGTCTGTTAAGAAGGAAAGAAGGGTTAAACAAACAGCTTTTCACTTGATTTGTTTGTTCAGGAAGAGATGAAAATCTTATCACACCAGTTCACTGTAAACTTAACAAAGAGTCTACATAGAACAAAGAGGTGTGAGGCACACTGCCATATTAAAATGCAACTGATTCGTGTCCTTGGACACACAGCAGTTGTTCACCAGACCATCTGCTGACACATATTGTTTGCATGTTTGAAGGCTAACAAGCAAACTGTGCTGGCAGTGGCACAAGAACTACCGGCTGAAAATAAAACAGTTAAAAAGCTATTAACAGCTCTTTATAGTATGTTGATGTTGAGTGACACTGACCACTCCAGAGGAAGGCCAAGTGTTATTAAAGAGATTATAAAGTGGGAAAAAAGATCAGTGACTTACAGTGACCTCCTCCCATTCCTCCATAGTGGTTTGACACGGCGATGAGGTCATATATGTAGGGGCCCGCCTTAGGGTCACACACAAACTCCGACATGTTCAGATCCCTGTCAAAGAAAATATCACCAGTCACATTTAATGCCAACACAGTAGGCCATCTGTGTGTCTGAGCCAACCTGAGTAAGCATGAGTCAGCCTTTTTTAAAACAGGATAACATTTTCTCTGCCTCCTTGTTTCTAGTGGATCAAGTTCCTCAGTCAGCAGAGATCAATATGTGATGCACACACAGCGCCAAGAGGGAGACAAGTAGCCACAACTTCTCTTTTTTTAAAAACAGGCAGGAAAACCGTGCCAACGGAAACCAGGTTAATGACTCATGCCGAGCTGAGAGTGTACTTCTGAAAGCTATAATAGTTACACAACTCCAGATAAGGGCAGCGAGTACACAGGTGTAATTGTTCTCTGGAGTACGTAGTCGGTTCCCTGAGGTAAGAGTCCATTTCTTTAGAGTACGATAAACACAGTATTTCCTTACTCAGACCTCAGGTCACTTTGTCCTGTGAGTTACAGACTACAGCTCCCCCTACTGTTAGAGTGACACTGACACTGCAGTGTTTCTTACACACAAATGTTAGTCTTAAAATTGAGTGAAATAATGTGCATCCAAAGCTCATTTTGTCACAACCTGATGTGTATTTCTAATGGATTATAAAATGAATACATGAATGATTTAAAGGTTGCACTGAGTTAACATTTGGTGACCTAAATCTATAACACTGCATAGCGTCGGAAACATTTAGAAAGATGCTGTTTAAATCTTTAGATGCAAAATATTTCAGCTAACTCTTATATACTATATTGTTTTAGAATTTATTTTTATTTTTGCCATTTTGCACCTCTCAAAGCCATTTTTAATGGGTTTTTGGTTAGATGCTTGATATAAGGTCATTGGTCAACACGAGCTAAAAAGACTTTCATGATTGGTCCTACAACATAAAATGCGTTCCTTAAAAATCCGCTCATGAATTTTGACGCCTTCACGTGTCTAAAAAAAGATGGTTGAAACATTAAACGTCATCACGCTGAACAACAAGCATAGTGGTGGTGACGATGAGGTCGCGACCGTGGTGTAGTTTGTTAACAGATGTTAGCTTTTTACCCCTGGGGATTGCATTTACACTTAAAAAAAAAGATTATCTTGCTGAACAAAACATGCAAGTATCATAGACTTTTGTGTGCAACAGAGCTTACTTTCTAAATAATACCAAATCCATTAGATAAATCCCACCAGCTTCTTGCCAAGGGAACCAGGGCAATATTACCATCATCCCCGCAGCACTCTGTTGTAGTAATGTTAAGAACTCACAAGATGTGAATCTTAGGATTTATTTAGGTCAATCTAAAATTTTAAGGGCCTACACATCGACTGTCCACCTTCACATGTGTTGTCAGACCTCTTCTTAGGACATCTGGGATGACTACAAAAGACACAACAGAGCCTTTTCTGATATGTCACCAGATATCACCAAAATCACGTCATTTGTTTCATTCTGTGACCGGGAGAAGGTTGTTCATGCATTTATCTCATCAAGTCCCATTATCGCAACTCCCTGTACATGCATCCCTCCCATAACTCACTTCATTACCTCCAACTTGTACAAAATGCTGCAGCTCAGCTTTTAACTGGTTCCAAAAAATCTGACTATATTACACCTATTTAAGCTTCTTTATACTGGCTACCTGTGTCTTTTATAATCCATTTTCAAATACTTCTAGTCACTTCTAAGTAGGGATGCACTGAAATGAAAATTTGTGGCCGAAGCCAAAGCCTAATATTATTAAACGCTTGGCCGAATACCGAGTACCGAATACTGAATATCATTGTTTAGTTTTTCATTAGTTTTTGCAGATGAACCCCCTCCAGATTAGTGTTGTCACGGTACCAAAATTGGGACCCACTGTGCGATTCGCCTTTCGTTTCTGCTGGTGGTTGAAATCTGTAGGCTGCTTGCACAGCGTGCTGAATGATTTAAGCCTATTTTGCTCGCTCAAAACTATTTTTAGTCGCAAATGTGAGTGCCGTGACGGGCGGATCGCCACACTGCCGACATTTTATTCCGCCCGTTACGGCACACCGTTTGATTGCATTATCAAAACACGCCGCTATTATTTGGCCTTGCTTTTAACTTATTCCACCGAATACCGAATGTGTGTTTTTTTGCAATATTCGGCCGAATATATTCGGCTACTGAATATTCGGTGCATCCCTACTTCTAAGGCCCTGTCTGGTTTGACATCTCCGTAAATCTCTGAGCTGCTCTTCCCTTACGATCAAACACACTGCTCAAGATCCTCAGGCAAATCTGTTGCAAAGTCACGGCTAAAAACAAAACGTAACCATTCATTTGCTATCAGAGCCCCCAGACTTTGGAATGCCCTGCCTGAGATCAGGCGTGCTGAGTTGGTGATCCATTCTAAATCACTCCTTCAAACACACTGGTATATATATTAAGCTTGTCTGTTTATCTTAATTCTTTTTTCCTCTAATATTTGTAACTGCCTCTGTGATTACTTGCTTTGCTACCTGATACTTTGTCTGTTTTCTCCATGCCTTTCATTGCTTTGCTCTGTTTTATGTATATCCAGCACTCTGTAGCTCTACTTTTTATATCATTAAAGTTATTTAAGTTATTATTTTCTTGTCATTATATAATGTAAATAAGCAACACTGCCTGCATACCTGATGGGAAAGTCTACCACTGTGTCCAGCTTGTCCCTCCAACACCGGTTGTAGGAGAACCGCTTTAGATGAACTACCAGGATGCGAGGCAGCGACCACAAGTCAAACTTTTTCGTGGCCTGTTGGTGCTTCTTACATGTTGGACAATACCTGCATAGAAAAGATTGTATTTACATGACAAAGATAGAGACAAAGGTGATGCTTTGACACTGAGCTAGGCTGTAGTTGTGAACCCTCACCATGGATCGTGTTCTCCGAGTGTCTCCATGGTTGTAAAGAGCTCGATGCATTCCCTCAGAGCTACAGTGGCTTTTTTCTTCTGGGGCTGGAGCATGCTCTCATGCTTCTCATAGGCCTGCAGACATTATTCACACAGATATAAATAGATTGTTTACATATCTTGTCACAGGATTTTTCTGATGAATGTTAAGCTACTGACCTCCGCTTCCTGTTCATCATAACACAGTTTCTTTGACTCTGTGTCCCAGTCGATCGCCACCGTGGAATGTGCTGCAGAGAGAGGAGGGTGGGAGAGGTTGTCAACACAAAGCGGCTTTGAAAAATGAAAATATCAACGCAATTGTAAGTTTTAAAGATTAGCACTGACGATTTAGTTTGAGGACATTTCCATCACAAGGCAGCGGGCTGATGTTAGCTGTTCCATAAGAGTTGACTATGCTGAAAGTGAAGAGCTTTGCTGGTGAAGAGCACTGCTTGGCCATGTCTGCTTTAGGCCCATTTTCCAAGTCAGAGGTCTCCTCTTCCTCCTCTTCAGACTGGCCATTCTCTGGCTCTGGACTCACCTGGTGGTCCATGGCCTCCTCTTCACCTGAACAAACACCAATGAAATCTTGCTATCTGGAGGGGTTTTTTCATGCCTGATCAATGTTTCCTTCACATTTGTTTAGATTTGGTGAGGGATAACGTTAGCTGCTTACCATCATATATCCCATTACTTTCATTGCAGGTCCCTGAGTGGTTGCTGCCGTTACTGGAGCTGGCACTGCATGAGGCTCCGTCTGACAGGGGGCTGCCACAGCCAGCCAGGCTGGCATTGAGACTAGACGATGTGGAACATTCAGGAGCCTGGCTGCAGCTGGCATAGGTCGCTGAGGCTGAGGCCCTGCTCTCACTGTTAGGGCTCTGGGATTGTTTTACATAGCGCCTGCAACAGGGAACAGAGGAGATTAGTTAACAAGCAAATACACTCAAAACTCACTTTTTATCAGCAGTCACTGCACTGTCATGTGCAGTGGTGTAGTGGAAGCTGATGAGGTGGCTGTACTACCAGGTAGATCAATAGGTTACCAAGGAGAGAGTGGCCAGGAAAAGAGGTGGGTAAACCTGCATATACCCTCCACTACACCACATCATGCAGTCGCCTTCCTTGCTAACCACACTGTAGGTCCTTACCCAATCCTCTCTAGGATCTTGTCATAAAGAACGTCTGCTATAAGGTTATGTCTGGGCACGGTGATGAGTAAAGGCTGGCCAAACAGCATGGTGCTCGTGGAACTTCCGGCATGCTTGGAGTGGCGCTCCCTGAAGTATACAGGCAGGTTCATCCTCTCGCTGTCCTCTTCCTGAACCTCATACCTGCATAGAGCAACAACACAAACACACACATTATACATACCTCAAACAGAAACCAGTGACTCAATCAAAAACCCCCTTCTATTGAAAATCAAGTTTTTAATCTTGTTCATATGTCCACATGGTATTTTTGTATGCGCTACAGGACATATCATGAGCAAATGAAGCAGTCAGTGCCATGGCTGTGCATTTTCACCTTGGAATTGCAGTGTAACAACTATACTATCAAAAAGACAGAGTCAGAGAGTCAGGGTTTCATAAGTGACAAACCTAAGCCACCAATCCCGTCATCTTGCAGAATGGGGCTTTCCATACTATTAGCATAACGCTACTGCAAAATAAGGGGTACAAGAGGATATGATGTGATTTGCATATTCATAGATCAGCACATACTATATAAAGCAAAAGTGCAGAGTTCCATCTAAGCCATTTTAAAGCATGAAGAATTTTTTTCAAACAGGAAATATGTAATTTAAATAAACAGAGTTGCATTGTTAGTGGTTTGGTCAATTTCAGGAGTGAACTTTAAGACACCTCATCTTTCAGTCGACAAGACTTACACAAAGATGTCATCTTTTTCCATGATTTGGTTGAGGCCATCATCCCGTCTATAAATTTTATGGAACCTGTGATTGTAAACGTCGGCCACCACCATCTACAAAGAGAGGTGAATTGCAAAGTTAGCACATACTATTTCCATTTCAACTGAAGATAAAGAAACTGTAAAGCTGGAAGTATAAAAGGAAAAAGTTCTTACATTTTCAGGAGGAAATCCACACAGTTTGGACAAGGCGCTGCACAGGTCTGTCACTGTACCCAGTTTGGGGACCACCACTCGATACTGTCAAAGACAAAAAGAGATATTGTGAAAAGCTTTCAAGACCATTAAAAGCAAATACAAAGCCAGCTCTGTTTTTAAAAATTGTAATTGTTCAAATCTAGAGCAATAACCGTAGAATTTATTCCCCCTCACCTGTGTGGGTCTGGACTGAGGGTCTGATCGCACCAGGAAAACCTCCATAGTGCGGTCCTTCTTCATGGGCAGAGGCAGTGTGAGGTAGCAGAATGGGTCAAAGGTTACAGACACCTTAGAGCACTCTGGGCACACCAAAGTGGATTTGAAGAGGCCATGGAAAATGTCAACTATAATAGAGTCATTGCGCAAGCGGTGGTTCGTCCAGGCTTCCTTTGCAACAATCTGTAATTCCACAACCAACACAAAAAAACTTTGATTAAATTCCATTTTACAACCATAGAGAGTACGAGTGCAACTTGATATTGTAAAGTAATTCACTGAAGCATTTTGCTCTTCTGTTATTCAGAGATGCAACAATTAAACAATTAGTTGTCAACTACTGAATTAATCGCCAACTAATCTGCTTATTGGTTAATCAGTCTGAGTATTTATTTAATGAAAGGTCAAAATTCTGAAATAAAATGCTCTTGAAAAACTGTACCACAAAATGTTTACAGTTTGAAAAGCAGCATCACGCATTTTTACATATGTACTGTACTATACCTCATCTGGACGGCCCTCTGCATCCCTCAGGGCCAGATAAGGCTTCTTCTTAACACGGTTTAGATCTTCATGGAGCCCGTCGAGCAGGAAGGCCAACAGCTCCTGCGAGTCCTGCTGCTGGTAGCCTGAAAACTGGGGGGCAAAACGCCCGACCTGGGTCTGGAAGCAAAAAAACAGATTTTATCAACTTTGTTTTTAGCTTTAATATTATGAATGGATCATTTTCAATTTGCAGACTATCACTTCAGATAAAGCTGTTTGACACAACTCACTTTGAAGGTACGTGGGGCGACGTAGCTGCTGCGGCTCAGCCACATCTGCTTTACTAGATCTGCATAGGCCTCGGCAATCTCGCCCCTCATTCCCAGGGGATTCTCACGGTTAATCTCTGCCTCGTACTGGTCATTGAGGAAGTACTCTGTGAGTGGAGATGCATTGCTCAGGCACTGGAAGAAGAGGAATGAAAGGTGGATTATGTGAACATAAAAACCCAAAAACATGGCACAGTCTTTATCTGAATAGAAGTTGTAACTGTAACAGTAGTTTGTTTTTTTACTACCTGTAGGGCAGAGTTCATGAAGCATGTGTTGCCCAAATTACTGAGACCACACAGGCCAGGCTGTGACTGTGACTCTCTGTAGTTGTAGGAGGAGTTGTATGAATTGTAGCCTCCCAATCTGTAAGAAGAGCAGATCTGTTACTGTGGGTATCCTTAAAGACACTGTGCTGTGATAAGCAATAACTCACACATTTAAACACAACATTCAAATATGGCATGTGGATAAAATATCAGATTGACACATACTCGTTCCCATCTAGAATACTGGTTTACACAGTCATGCAAACACTTAACAAATATATGGCCAACTGCTTATGATCACAGGGCTCTAACTGATTTGTTATACATCTCCTTAAATAAGGTCTCTATGACATGCAAATTCAGACATACTTTTCATCTTTTACTTTTTATCTTTTGATATCAAATTCTGTCCCTACCACACATACATGCCTGCATTCAACAGGAAACTAATTATTGGTTCTTCTGACTCAGACTGCAGTTAAAATTGTAAATATTACTGCTGCTCTAAGTGTCAGACCCCCTCCAGAGGTGGTTAGGACTACCAAAAGAAGATCAAAGCCTTTTGAATAAAGCACAGCCATTTCATCTAGTCAGCGCAGAATTCAGACATCATTACTGCAGGTACATCTTACTTTCCTCTGGAAGTTAAAGCTCTGTCCCTGAATATACTAGTGCTGTCACAAGCCTTAAGCTGATCTTAAACGTGAGCACAAAACTTTCTCTGTATTCTTCTACTACATTCCCTATAGTGTTCAAGAACGCTGGGCAAACTCTTAAATTTATTCTTCATACAGACTAATTTGACAATGATCTTTTGTTCCAGAGTGAGCTGTGGCAATATCATCTACACAGAGATGCCAGTTTATTAGCTACATCTGATGCTATCCAAACATCCTTTATGAACTACACTGTATTGTGTTTCTGTTGACAAGATAAGGGTGGACAAATAATTACAGACACCTTTCAAAGTAATCATACTGCAGGAGTCGTGTGAGTGTTGTAACTG
Organism: Epinephelus lanceolatus; assembly: GCF_041903045.1. Taxonomy (NCBI): domain Eukaryota; kingdom Metazoa; phylum Chordata; class Actinopteri; order Perciformes; family Serranidae; genus Epinephelus; species Epinephelus lanceolatus. The sequence goes on along the minus strand of NC_135734.1, from coordinate 25,521,529 downwards.
GATGTTTTGACATAGTTTTGCTTTTGTTAACATGGTCCCCAATCAATCAATAAATTAATATGTTCGCCTTTTTCCATGGAGGCATGCAAGAGAAACACATTTCTTCACAAATTCAAGGTCACATGGCACGACTAACTGATGTACAAATGGTTGTTTTGTGGGGAAACTGTTCCTTTAAGGCGTTTGGATGCAGCTCCATGTACCAAATAAACTGGTAACTCTGTGTATATCCTTTGCTTGTCTAATTAAACTGCATTTTTCCATGCAATTTCACAAAACTGTTAATCATCTCTTCAGTAATCCTACTACGCTCTAGGTAGTAGTGAACTTCAGAAAGAGCAGATGCAAGCATCTCAAGGCCATAAAGCCTTTTCCAGTAAGCGCTATAATGGAGCCATACTGCAACAGTACAGTTACAGTGTGTTCTTTCATTCCATGTTCCTCACCACACAATATGATTAAAACTATGCTGATACAGCACTGTGGTGTAAAGTATGTTCGTATTTGATCCAAGACAGCTTTCAAATGGATGCTGACATACGCTGCTTTGCTGGGTGACACACAGTGTCGGACGCACCCTGTACGAAATTTCCCATGGAAAAACTGACTATCATTGAAACAACAAAAAGCAGAAGTATTATTGACTGTTTCATTGCTTTTCTGTTGCCAGTGTGACGGCTTTGGTCCATGTTTGCTTTCTATCAGCTACCAAGGAAAATATAAAAGAAGGAAAGGTCATGACGTCAGTGACAGCATTCGAGGAGCCAGAGTTTGTTCTGCTGGAGTCAATGGGGCAAGCATGGCAAATCACACTATAACCCATCACATCTTTGCTGTTTCAACTTTGAATGAAAAGTCCTTCCACCAGATTAAAAAACACACATTACATGACGCTTACTGGTTTCTTTTTCTACATGTGCACTTTGTTTTCCTTGTTATTGGTCTCCAAACAGATGTTGGCTCATTCCAGCTGCATCTCAAGCTCCTATTGAGACCAGGATAGCCAAATGCTACCTGCTGTTAGCAGAGATGTATTTGGTTTTCAGTAACTAACCAAACTTTCAGCTATTAATGATATTTAATAATATTCAGGAGGGCTAACATTAGATGTTTCCTGTAATTGTCAGGTGGCGCTCATCACCAAATTACTGTAAATCTGGTCCTCCTTCACTTACAGGTAACCGTTACTTTATTTACCAATGAACTCAGTTAGCATTTGCACTTTGTTTAGCTAACCGGCCAGCAATATCTCTGTTAAGTCAGCCTACACTAATTTGGACCGTAAACGTTGTAAGCAATACTCTAATGAAGGTGTAAAGGAAACAGACCAAGAGCTGCGGTGTTGGTGTGTGATAGCAGATTTTACAGCCTCTCAAGCTTAATCGTCATTGTGACTTGTATGTGCACGAGCTAATAAAGTTAGCACTAGACTGTTAGCATACAGTCAGGTCCTAGTTTGGCAGATATTTAACTTGGCAAACTGTCAGGCCATATCACTTAATCCATCCAGAATAACAGTCAGTGCCATTAAGAACTGATTTGGTTATAACTGCAGTCTGGTCAGCGATAAAAGGTCAAACCTGCCCTGTTTGTGTATCATGATGTAATGTTACCTATCTTGGATCCAGCAGGGACTTAAGGAGAGGAAATGAAGGTGCGTATTTAGATTAAAAAAAACATCAGTAAGCATCACATAATGTGTGGTTTTTAATCTGCTGGAAAGATGTTTCAGACAAAGTTAAAACAACAAAAATATGATGGGTTATAGTGTGATATGCTGTGCCAACCCACTGACTCTAACAGAACTGACACCAAAAGCTGGCTCATCAAATGCTGTCACTGACGTCAGGACTTTTCCTTATTTTCTATTTTACCTTGTCAGTGACTGCATCAAAAACACTCCAACAAGAAACACACAATACACATTCAAATGGAACTCATGAGCTTGTGTTTATAACATGGGAGGTCGTGAACACAAAGTCATGAAGTTCTCATGAACACGATAAACATGACCTCATGTGAGCGCAGCATTGGACCCACTTAGAATGTTTATGCTGTCAAATCTAAATTGGTCTAAAAGATAAAAACTAATTATATTATAAGCAGAGGAAAACCGCATACTTTTTATTCTGCAGTATGTAAAAGAAAATGAATTATCTGTTCAACAAATACCTCATGCTCTGATGAAAGTCTGTGGGCACTAAACTGTTAGACTGACAAACTAATCCAATAACTGTCTTAGATGCAAGACTAGTGTGCAAGAATCTCCTTTTAAATCTCCTATACCACACACTAGCATGAGAAATATTGGATGTGCAAATTTCCTCATGCACAATATAAGTTTTTAGAGAACTGCACACCACAGAAGCTGGGGAAGTAACTAGCACACAAGCACATTAAGTGAGGCTAACTGCTGGTTGTTATGTGTTTGTTCCAAACCCAAGTGGTCATAACTGTAAAGTCCTGTAGCACATTAAGCACACAGTAAATGTACAGGAGAGATAAAGGATGGTACTTTGTGCATGGGGAGATGGTGAAGGGAGGATCAATCAATAAGAAAACTCTTGCCTGTTGCCAGAGGAGGTGCTGTTGTTGAGTGTGTAGCCAGGGCTACAGCTGCTGTCTCCGTTGGTTACTGTTGAGGAGATACTGGCTGTAGAGTTGGAGGAGAGTTTTGGGGAGGTAGTGAAATTCCTGGATGGGGTTGTACTGGATCTGGTGAGCATAAACAAAATCACGTTTTAGAGAAACACATTTGTGAAAATGACACCCAACTTTCAATGTTGTGTAAACCCAGATATATACTTGATGTCAAACTTTATACCAGGATACAACTTATCTCCTGGTCTTGACTGACAACATACCAACGAGGTATTTGCTTACTTGGGATGGGAGGCTTGTCTGGGCCACGTGCCATCCTCATTCTTGCGCTCAATCACAAGCACCTGTGGGAAAACACGCTGAATGAGAGCCAAGCTCGCACAACTGACCTTCATGCCAGAGCTATCATGTCTCAGGCTTAAATTTAATACTAAACGTGCGCCAAGTGCTGCCAAGCTTTAGCAGCTGCAGGTAGGTCCATCAAATGCACTTACTTTGATGTGTGATTAGCCTGTTTATCACCTTCAGTTTACAGTTCTGGGACAATAGCTGCCGGGATAAACTGAAACTTTGTCTCGTGCCTTTCGTGTGCAATAGCATGAACACCTGTATGGTTTAATGTGATTACATAAACTGTATTAAATAGTAAAACTTTAAGAGATTATTTCTGATGGGAAAATCATAGAGGTATTAGCTCAACTCTGCAGTAGCATTTGAGGCTAGTTTGTGTTATGCAGCAAGATATCACACAGGCCAACCTCCATTTAGGAAAAGGGAGCAAAAATATTAGTAATCCCTCACATTAAACCTGCAGTACAACACGTCCACTAAAACTTCAGCATCAAAAATGACCATACAGCTGAACCATGAGCTGACCTCTCTGACACAACAAGATGTACACACTATAATCCTAACAATATCTTGTTGCAGGACTAATGTATTGTATTGCAATAGACTTCCAGAGTTCGTGTTATTCTGTACAATGCCTGTAAATCAATTATGTATGCACAGTGAGTACCAGTATGTTACTGGGCCGTGGTGTTCTTCAAAAGAAAAGAGGAACACAGGCTATCAGTGAACTGAAGGTTATTTGAATAACACAGCACTACGCTACCTGCCCCTGGAAGAGACCAGCATCCTGTACAGTGCTGTCTGGCTTGTTCAGCTGCTCGTAGGTGTTGCTCATGTATTTGTTCCAGAGCCGTGTTTCCTTCTCCAATGGGATATTGAACAGCGTTCTCATCTCCTTCTCTATAGTATCTGGGAAAAGGGGATTTGCAAGGCTTGCTTATTATTTTTCCTGCTTATTTTTTAAATTCACAAAACAAATATACAGACTGACAATATTTAGATATTTCCAGCATGCAAGCAGCTATCTATCTGGATATTTTCATTGCAAAGTTAAATCTATAGAACTCTCATGTAGGCCCTTACCTATAGTATCAGCTTTACTGAAATGACGGGTGACAACATTTTCCATGTTGTCATTCTCACACAAGTTGAGCTCCAGCAAATAGACCTCCACCTTACAGTGCTTCACAAACATGCCATGTTCAACAACCTGGAGAAGAGAGAAGACATTTAGGAGCCCAATCCATAAGTGAATGGTCAAAGTAAAAACAAAAAAAGAATATCTTCAACAGCATTACCTTCCTGACGATGGGTCTCTGACCCTCAAGGCAGCCGTACCAGCTGACAAGCTTATTCCATGCCTCAGTGGGCACAAGGACATAGTCCAGCTCATCTATAAGGTGCTCTTTCAGGGCCTGAGTCTCTTGGTCTTTAAGGAGAAAAAAATAAAATGATGACTACAGGCTGACACACAGCTCTTCAAAGCTCTCTGTGGGATCTGTGCATTTCTCAAGAGCAAGCAAATCAACACCCAACAGATGAAAACATACCTGAGAACAGCCCGGAGTTATCAATTGGTCCTGGGTAGAGGCTACGTTCTCCAACATTATACATGTCCCAGCTGTCAAATCCAACATATTTCTTCCACTGTTTGAACCACCGGCTGTCTATGAGATACCTAAAACAAATGGGTTGGTAAAAGTTAATGACAAACATCTCACACTTTGAGAGACACTTGATTGACCCTTTTGAACCTAAAAGACTAATACTTCATGAAACATTTTTGGTTACCTGATATGTTCTCGAGTAAGGACAGAAAAGGGTCAAGAGATGACACAATGCATGGGGCTTTGTAGAAACACTGTACTCAGTCTTATGCCAACCGGGATCATTATGCAACACCAAACTGCCTTGGCATTTGCAGATATAGTAACAGCAAACTACTTTGACTTAATCTCCTCCCGAGTGAGAATCTCCTTTAGTTAATAGGCTTGTTAGCAAGCATTCCCATAGTAAGACCTTGGAGCCATGGAACACTATTTTGCCCGGCCACTGTCAGAATTAATGCAGCAGCCTCATATAGGAGGTGTCTAAAAGTAAGGTGCATGATCTTTGCCTTTTGCCCTCAGGCTGACTTCCCCCTGCCTTTGTGGAAAATCATACATTCAGCTTGAATGCAGTGCTATAGAGGTTATTTTTTAACTACAGTATAATAAACACTGGGAGTGAGAACAGGGAGTAACTGACCAGTATCAAGAACTATATGAACATGTTAGCTAGTAGCAGAACACAAAACACATGTGGCATATTCTTCTTAGAGCCCATTAAGAGCAAATAACGTAATCAAATACTGGCTTATCTGACAATTATATATCGTAAAACTGAATTGCTGTGGTGAAGCTGCTTGTATACATCTAGCTGCATTATGCTCAGGCCTGGATGATCTTTATGATATGAAACAGTCTGAGCTAACGTTGCCACAGGAAGCTGGCCAGTTAAGAAACCTGTCAGACAACTTCACCTGGCATGTCACTACAAGCAGGTAACGTTAACAACATCGCAAAATATTTCTGTCAAAGGGCCCATTTCCTAACAACTAACCATGTAGCGACGCCGGTTTGACTGGCAGAGGAAGCCACCATATGAATGCAGGGCCTAACCAGCCGACTAGCCACCACAGCAGCCAACGTCACCCAACTTGTCACAAAACAGGCATTAACGTTTAAGTACTATACAAAAGAAACACTTAGCTAACGTTAGCCATGTCAGGTAGGTTGTTCACGGCTATAGACATTACGACAGACTCTACTCTAAACTGAGAAACAGTAAAGCCATCTAGCTAGCAGCTAGCGTGCTAACCTGTTAAACATTAGCTGGCCAAAATTATCGGTAGCACAGCAGCTTTCGATTTTAGACTCACAGCCACTGGTGCCGTTAGCCTGCTAGCTTTAGCATGTTAGCATTTCCTGTTTCTAGCTAACGCTAGCTGAAACACCCAGGTACTGCTGGCCGCTGCCGGTTCTTACCATTCGTCGCCCTTTCTTAGAGTCGTCTTCAAAAGTGACCCAATGGTCTGCTTTTGATTCTCGGTTGAAGGGGTTGGCATTTGAGCGGCTACCGGCTCCGAGTCGGAGTCTGCCGCGCCACCCGGCTCGGGTCCGCCTCCCTCGGCCATCATGCAGCGAATGTGCCGGTGTCGTGAACGCGCGGCTGGAGGAGGCGCACTTGAGCGAGCATTGGGAAGCTGCTCATGGGAAACGTTCTTCCTCTACGGTCAGTGCACAACACAGGGCTGCTGTAGCACTCCGGTATGAATGCTCTGTCATCACCATCGACACACCAGTCAGTTAGATGCTAAACGGCGTATGTCAGCAGTGCACCAGAGGAGCCACTTTTCAGAACCATTGGTGTATTGTTGTGACCTCCTCTGGGGCATCTACAAACTTCAGCACTGACTCCCTTTGCAAATTGATAGCCTGAGGGATGGTTCACATTAGTCAAATTACTCATTTGCATGTTAAGTTTATGTGTTGGAGTGCACTGCAAATAAGAAAACCAGTTATTTTGTCAAAACAGGCTTTATGCTGTACAAAACACAGGGAGTTACATTACAAAATAATCCATCTAAATACCTCAAAACACAATCACACAAACATTCTCTGCCAACACCTAATCAGTCTTGGGTCTATGCACTTCCAACTTTGAGCAGCTGACACAGAACAGCCGATCTATCTATGCTCTAACACAGGAGTCATTAAAGATTGTTAAAGTATAGTTAAATAAACATCATTCAGACCTGTAAAATGGTATTGTGTCCTATTGTTTAACCGTGGTGATACATGGATATTGAGTTATGCATGACATAAGAAAAAAGAAGCGCTAGGTAGTTCACATTCTAATACCTAATGGTATTATTATGGCATACATACAGTTGCAAGCTAATAATGCATTCCAATAAGCAAAAAGCCACTTTCTTTCTCCCAAACGTCTCCTTCCCTCAAAAGGTGAAATAGAGCAGTGATTTCTAATATGTATGTTACAGCAGCAGAACCAGTGTATTTTAAGTTATTTCAGATATTTTATGGACAGGAATGGAAAGGTAAATACACGTGAACAGACAAGGACCACAAATAAGTGAATGTAAACTTTTGCATAACATGAAGGGATTTGTCCCATCTCTGTGGCTTTAACCGAAAAACAAATCCCTGCAATGATCAAAATTCAGATTTGAAGGCTCCGAGTAAAAGTGACCAGGCCGTCAGAAGATGCCACTTGGCAGCTCCTTGCTAAACATGCCATCAAAGTCCAGCTCTCTGCTCATCAGATCCTCCTCTACGCTCTCCAGCGCCCACTGATGATCGGTCAGCTCCAGTGCCTCCCACTCAGCCTGAAAACAAGGATGGACATCACATGAACAACTGAGCAAAGCCCTCCCTCATTAATGAATCATGTTGAAACTACAGTGTATACCTTGAAAGCTTTATTTGTATCTGCAGGCATGGCCATGGCGGCACCACTCATCTGCTCCTGCATGATCCTGGACTGGTCTGCACCTGTCGGGATTGCATCAACAGAACAATTACCATATGGGAATGAAAAATATTTATCTGAATGCAAAGCTGCTCCAGAATAGATAAAGCCAGGATGTATCTGTAGTCTAAACTTACAATTATATACTGTTTTCATCCTTTTCATATCATAACGATAGGAAAATGTCTCTACTAACTTTAAAAACTAAAGCTCAATTCAATATTAAAGGTCTAGTGTATAGGATTTAGTGCAGGATTGTCCAAACTTGTCCGATATTGTGAAAAAACCTGGGGGCCAGCTGATTCTCGCATCGAATGGGTTATTAAAAACAAAAAACAAACAAACAAGACAAACACATCTGTATCATCTTTGAGTGGCAATGTATTCAACATTCCAGCGCTCTCAAAAACGGCGGCCCTCACTGTCAACTTTACGCTTCTTTGCCATGGCAGGAAATGTCTGCTGTTGGGTAACCAACCACAGTGAGAGCTGTGTCCGCATACTCGGTGTGAAGTCAACCATGTTCTTGGTGGGTGTTGGCTTCCGCCAAGGTTTGGGGACCTCAGAATTGCATCCCTGCTTATCGCAGATGATGTGGTTCTGTTGGCTCCATCACACCATGACCTCCAGCATGCACTGGAGCGTTTTGCAGCCGAGTGTGAAGCAGTTGGGATGAGAGTCAGCACCTCCAAGTCTGAGGCCATGGTCCTCTGTCGGAAACCGGTGGTTTGCCCTCTCCGGGTTGGGGGAGAGTTACTGCCTCAAGGGAGGGAGTTCAAGTATCTTGGGGTCTTGTTCACAAGTGAGGGTAGAATGGAGCGTGAGATGGATCGGCGGGTCGGTGCAGCTTCTGCAGGTATGCGGGCGCTGCGCCGGTCCGTCGTGGTGAAGAGAGGGCTGAGCCAGAAAGCAAAGCTTTCAATTTACTGGTCCATCTACGTCCCAACCCTCACCTATGGTCATGAACTCTGGGTAGTGACCGAAAAAATGAGATCGCGGATACAAGCGGTGGAAATGAGTTTCCTCCGTGGGGTGGCTGGGCTCAGCCTTAGGGATAGGGTGAGGAGCTCGGACATCCAGAGGGAGCTCGGAGTAGAGCCGCTGTTCCTTCGCGTCAAAAGGGGTCAGTTGAGGTGGCTCGGGCATCTGATCAGGATGCCTCCTGGGCGCCTCCCTCTGGAGCTGGAAAGTGTTGCCGAGGAGAGGGATGTCTGGGGTGCTTTGCTTGGCCTGCTGCCCCCGTGAACCGGCCCCGGATAAGCGGATGAAAATGGATGGATGGATGGGTAAGCATTCTGTTTGCTTGTTTCCGTCTGTTTATGGAAACACATTAGTTCCACCTGCGTAGTTCCTACTAGGTGTACGTCTAAAAATTGTATGACAGTCTGACCATTGTGAGGTGAACGGAAAAAATACAAAGTGACCTTGCTTGATTAACCAATATTGTTTGGTGGACCACATACAGTATAATATACATATATGAATGTCAAGCTGAGGGCCTTTGCAAAGTGGTCCATGGGCCACGATTGGCCCCTGGGCCAGACTTTGGATATGCCTGATTTAGTGGCATCTAGCGGTGACGTCGCAGAACTCCAGATTCTCCCATGTGGCAAGTGTGTTGCAGATCTAGGGTGGCCAATATCAACACGTAAAAGACCCTATCTAGAGCCAGTGTTTGGTTTGTCCGTTCTGGGCTACTGTAGAACAACATGTCAGACTCCAAGACAGAGAACCTGCTATGTGTGTAGGTATAAACAGCTTATTTCAAGTAACAAAAACACAACAACTCTTAGTTAAAGGAGATTATAATAATGAAAACATAGTTGAATAGTATGTACAATTGCCCCTAAATCCTACACACTGGACCTTTAAGTGTGAATCAAATAATTCCTTACAGTATGACAAAGTTACTATTACTGTTAAACCCTCTGAGAAAACACTTTCATGTTATCAAAACTACAAATTACCACACAAAAGAATTGAAATTCTCTTAAAATGAGCTAAAATTACCATTGTCTTGGCCTAGAATTAATGAGTACATGCTTCTTAGTCCAAACACATTCAGGAAGTACCACGAGGCAGAGCTCACCCTACATGATAAACACACAGAGACAGAACAGATGAGGAGAAGGTCACACAGTATCTTAAGCATTTGGAGATTATTACATTATGACTCATACAGCACAGATCTTGTTCTGTTAGTTTACCAGGAGGCATCCAGTGAGAGCAGCTCTATTCCTTGCTGCAGCATGGGTTTGAAGCGCAGAGTGAGAGGGAAGGGAACCTTAGCTGTATGAAATAGAGCACAGGTTAGAAAGAAGTCAATATTCCCATATTAACAACAATATCTTATCTGGTAAAAGTCTTTTTTTTGTGCCTTACACATTCTGCACCACAAACAGCAAGATCTGCAAGAGACTGAGATCCTTACTTGTTACAAATCCTGAAAATGTCCAGTTGATCCAGCCTCCAATGAGGATCATGGGAAGCACATTGGTGACATTTCCTTTCATCATGTCTGTCAGCATGCTGGGATCTGTGGAAAGATACAAACAACAACAGTTCAGCAAGATGCACTTAAAAAACATTTTGCGAAGGACAGTTCTTATACATATATATCATTGATAACAACAGTGCAGACTTTGCTGATATGTAAAAATCCAAATGTGTCACATCAAAAGTGTTTCTTGGTAAATACAGACATGAAGCACAGAACACCTGAGAGCTTTTTTTTTCTTTGAATGACATTCATTTTACATTCAAAGGTCCAGCGTAGGATTTAATAGCATCTTGTGGTGAGGTTGCACTGTGCAACAAACTGAAACCTCTCCTGTGTGCAGACAGTGTTTGAGAACTACAATGGCTGATGTGAAAACGCAAAAGGCTATATCTACAGCCAGATTTGGACTCCGTGGAAGAGGACCCCGCTCAATGTGTAGATATAAACAGGTCATTTTAAGGTAACAATAGCAGGCTGATTCTTAGTTTCAGGTGATTATATGCAAATGAATACATTATTATGAATATTACATTCCATTTCTGCCAATATATCCCCTAAATTGTACACACTGGACCTTTAAATGTGCATCTTTATGAAGGGTCACTGTGGGTTATGACCAAGAGGACTGTATTCATGTACTATATTGGTAAATACTTAAAAGGGATTACCTGTCATTGGAGAGGGCGGAACAACCTTTCTTTTGGTCTTCTTGAAAAATCCATCTTCTTGATTATTGAAGTAGAACTTCCTCATCAAAAAGGACTGAAACAAAAAGAGATTTTCAGTGACGTTCTTCGCATTGCAGTTGTGACAAATGAATGCAAACCAGTGGATGTGTTTAATAACTTGTACATGACTGATGTTGATGGATGATGAAGTCCCCTACCTGTTTGGGAATGTATTTTCCATTTTCTCTAAGGATTCTGCTCCGAATGAGAACCTGGCTGGGTTTGGAGATGACACAACATACAGTTATTAATTCACATGACTTCCAGGTGGGTTTTTCTATTGTTTGTTCATTTGTTTTTAATATGATCCACCACACAGTTGAGGACTGCGTACCTGTCAGAGACCTGTTCTAACGTCAACTTCTTGTCACTCTGAAGAAGAATGGACACATAATGGCGAATCACCCCGACAAGGAAGGTGATGAAGACGATGGGTAACACCACCCAAAGTCGGATGTTGGAGTCCAGCAGAAGCTCCGGTTCAGCCATACAGCCTGGTAGCTTACCTGGAGGATCACAGACAGCAAGGCGAGCGGATAACAAACACTTTCAGTACATGGCAGGCAATATTTACACAGCTTTTCATCGTCTCAAAAAATGAGGTAATGTTTTAACTAGTGTGAGGCATTTTTATTGTAATGCTTTGCTAAACAAAGATGTAGCTGTGGCAAGCTACGACCGAGGGATGCGCTGTCAGCCCATTTAGCTAACGTTAGCTAGCCAGTGTCGTTAAGGTAGCGGTAATAACAGGTACCAAGCTAACAAGCTAACGTCTAACAACCTCATATGAACTCCAAACAGCAGCGACGACCTTGTCTTTGATAAAACAGTAGTGATAATGTATTTGACTACCCCAAATAGCAGCTGACGCTAATGGCTCGCTAATGTTAGCCAGCTGGCTACCTTCCTCCTGATGTCCGGGTGACCGTTGATGGGAGCAGGCGAGTCGTCGTAGCGCGGCGGCGACCTCTTGTAGTGTTTCTTCCAGCTGCTAGAGACCCAGGTCATACGGTATGTGAGGTAGTTTAGTAAATTAAGTTAGATTTAACAGTTTGCATCCACTGTCGGGGCCATCGCGCAGTAGTGTAGACTCCAGGGATGAGAGCAGATTTCTGCTTCTGCAGGTCATCCGCATCTCACCGGGACTGCAGCGCCACCCCGCGATGATGGGGGGAAGTGTCTGCTGGGCCAGAGGCCAGCTGGTGTCCCTGTGCCAGTGATGTCCTCAGCGGGACAGCCTGCGGTCAAGGGGACAGCCCAGGGCGAGCCGATAGAGGAAGTACTCTTATACTTTTGCATTTGACTATCACAGTGTGATATCTCACAATAACACAGTTTGACACTGTATGCATCATCTCAGTGCAGAAATACTCAGCTTTAAGCAGGTTTTAGTGCAAAAAAAGCACTGAAGTATTAGCATCAGAATATACATTAAGCAGGCCAGTACTCATAATGTAGAATTGTCCATCTCAGAACCAGATAAATTATATAATTAAATGGTAATTACTGATGTATTAACACACTGCCTTAATGTTACAGCTAGTGAAGGTGGAGCTAATTTTAAGCATTTCATATATTGCCCCATAACTTGTGGATTTCCCCTCAGAATCAAGGAAGTTTAATCTTAAATTATGATAATACATCATAAATTATGTTGTACATGTACACTACAGTATTTCCCTCCGAATTTCAGTGGAGTACAAGTATGAACTACCCCCCAAAATTGAAATACTCATGTACAGTAAAGTACAAGTACCTCAAAACAATACTTGAGTAAACACTTAGTTACTTTCCACCACTGAACAGCACACATACAGTAAATATTAGACGATGTGTTGTAGGTTGCACCAAGGCAATCAAAGACAGGAGGAATAGCATTTTCAATCAGTTTATGTAGTTTGACTGGTTTATTTTATTTATAAGGACAATAAACATTAATTAACATTTCTATAAATGTGCCAGTGTTAGCAAGCTGGCTAAGTTTCATCTGCAGTCCTTTGGCAACATGTTTTGAGACCAAAAAAAGGATAACATTCACAGGACAAATTCACAGGACAAAGACAGCACAAAGACATAAATACAGCAGTAATTATAGCAAACAGAAACTGAAGCCATGCAGAACATAAGCCATGCAAAGCAACAAGCAACAACAGAGCATTAGTACAATACAGTAACACAACAACCACAGCAAACATGTTAGCACAAACAGACATGCAAGCACCATGAAGCACAGCTTAGCATTACATGCAGACACGCAGAGCAGCAATAGTAAGTTGCTCCTGAATATTATATAAAGTGAAAGCACATTCATTTTATTTAAAGTCAGCACCATTGTAAATTATACAGAATTCTTTTTTTTTGTATCATAGTTTGTTAATGACTGATGGTTAGGAAGATCTGGGGAAACAGGACGCAGCCTATAACTTAGAGTATCTGGCCAGGGTAAGGACAAATATTAAGGTTTCAACGTCTTTTATTTTCTTTCCAAAGGAATCAGACACTGAACCAGATTTACTGGCCAAGTATGTTTTAGGTAATTCAAACTGTTACTATAAACTGTTTATACAAGTTAAGATCCTGTGTAGATTTCGCCCACACTTTACAGTGATACACATTTATAAGTATATTACTTAACAGATTTTTGCACAATTATATATGAAAATGTAGTATTTATTTTATGTGATGTTTTAGTAATACAGACTAATTTCACAGGAATAAGAGAGCATTATGGTTTGCTTGTTTGTTCACCGTGTCCTCTGTGTCAGTAGGGGGCGATAGTGCGCAGTTAACGTGTTTGCTATCTGTCTTAAAAACAGAGAAGAAGAGCCTTCTGCTGACCGGAAGGACTGGGGAGAAAACAACATCAGATGCTGCAGTCCGTGCCAGTAAACGGTATGTAACACGGTGATTTGTATTTGTTGTTTCAGCTAATTTAAGCTAAGTTATTTAAGGTCACGTTAGCTAATCCATACAGAATCAAACGTTGAAGCTATAACGTCTATCACACACAGCTAAACTAGCTCGGTTGCTACAGTGTTAGCAAAGGGCCGCCTGTTTCTGCAGTGTTGTCGCTGGTTGGGCTCAGTTTTCTTATTGTTGTAATATCGCCTTCTGTTAGTCGTGTTAAGGCAGGCCTTTAGTGTCCCTGGCTTGGCTTCATCAGTGACCTTAGCCATTCATATGTGATCTGAATGTAATGATAATATTGTATTGAAAATTCAGCCTTTTTTTTAGAGCACATCTTTCAGCGCAAAACGTTTTTATATTACAAAATCCTAAAGTCAAATCTGCTTTTCAGCTTCATAAAGTTAAAACAAGTCAAGGCGTTAGTTCCAGTCATTAAGCCATCAATCTCTCTGATGTTATCCCTGAAATTGAGAGCTATTTTTGATAGTGATCCAATGGCTGAAAACTTTTGATTTTTCCACAGTGTCACTTGATCCTCTACATTAAACCATGGGAGCTGATAAAAGGTAAAATGAGCATAATCCAACTTGAAAGTGGCACATATTCAGTGTACCCACACTGACCCTCATTTTCTTTTTTTCAGGCTGAGTCGGGGTGAACGTAGTGGAAGATATGGCTCGGATGGGAGGAGAGATGATCCAGAATGGCATGAAAGACGGAGCAGAGATGTGGAGAGGGATTATGATCGACGATGGGGTGATGATAGACACCGGGAGCGCTTTGATGAACGCAGAGACAGAGACAGTCCAGAGGTGAGGGAAATGGAATATTATTGTAAGCTCATATTACTTTCTCACATGTAATAGAAAATACAAAACATCTTGGTTCTAAATTTAATAACAACAGCATTTTGTGTGTGTTTGTCTGCAGCAGAGGGGCCGAAAACGACGCAATAGTGACAGATCCGATGATGAATACGAGGGGGATTATCCAGACCAGGACTACAAAATGGAGCAGGAGGAGGAGAGCAAGACTATAATGCTGAGGGGTCTCTCTCTTCATGTCACAGAGGATGATGTAAGCTCACAAGTCTCACTGATGCCACTGATTTAAGAGTAAAGCCACGCAGAGTGTCGAGAGATACGTAGAAATGCTGCCTTCTGCTTAATTTTTCATGAGGAGCAGTGAATCCCTCATAAAGAGTGTGATGTATTGAGGCAGAGAAGGATGGGCTGTAGGCTTTTAGGGCTGAGTTCATAGTCTGTAAACTGACCTGGAATGGGTGTGAAGTTACGGTGCTGAAACCAGAAACACCTGAGATCCTTTGTGAATGTAAATGAGAATAAATTTTAGAAGTCAGAGGCAGCCTCTGCACCAATCTGTCTCGTTTGTTGACCTAACATTTGGGCTTGCGTGGCAGTTTATCCATCATCAAGCAGCTGATTGTGGGAGGTTTTGGCCACATTTGGTCTGGCTTTACCACAAGTTCTGACAGTTAAAGTTAGGAAGTTGAGTTTGTTCAATGACTACAGCTCATGTCAGCTGCTTTTTGACTAACTTGGTAAGGAAGAGGCAGCCTATCATTTCTAAATATGGAGAAATGGCGTGAAGTTTGATAAAAGTGTTACCTGCATGTTATTAAAACTTAAGTTAAAAACTTAACTTGCTAATGCTTGGCAATACAGTGAAAGAGATCAGTAGTTGCATTCAGATGAATTTGACTGTCTCCAGATCCGCTCAGCGCTCGAGCAGCTGCAGGGGCCCCAGCCTGTGGACATACGCTTGATGAAGAAAAGGACAGGTGAGTGTCGAGTGTCTCCTGTTCACCTCCACGTTCTGTCTTACAGCCCACTTTGCTTCTTTTATTGCAATCCCTAAAAAAAAGCCTCATACTACACCTGTCAGAGGATCCTTTGTGTCACGTAGTCTGGTTTTGATTATATGATGATGATATGGCCAGGTAAGGAGGTTACTGTTTGTACTGTTCCCTCTACTATTTCTGTACAGACATTACGTGTTATGGTAAACACCATACTGCCACCATCCCCTTGACCTTGTAAGCACCCTTCCCACCTCCGTTTTTGCTTTGAACTGGACTGTACAAGCCCATTGTGAGTTTGAATGTTGCACCAAAGCATTCTAACTAACACGCCTCCCGTCTATATTTGAATGCTGTCTCTAGGTATAAGCCGAGGTTTCGCCTTCGTGGAGTTTTATCACTTGCAAGATTCTACCCGATGGATGGAGACCAATCAGGTTGCCTCAACAATCACCAAGTTTAGAATTATTCTTGGAGATTAGGGCCCCGATTAACCGATACATGAGTGACATATTTGCAATATACAGAGCTAAAAACTGTTGGTGTTTAGATGTAGGACTGTATGGTAGCCTTGGTCACTCAAAACTGTGATATCAGAGGTAAATATATTTGATATCACACTCTTGGCTCATTGATTTATTTCAGACAGAATAGTCTCAACTGCTTAGATTACATTATGTTGTGAATTCAGTATTGAATCACTTCTTGTTTTTGGAAATGCAATGAAATATTTTGTCTGTTCTGTTACGAATATTAACCAAGATACTATGCAAAAAAATAGGACAATAAGCTACATAAGCCTCTCCTCCATGAAAGGAGTATTCGTCCTGTCCACAGAGTGGCCCAAGTAGTCTTGTTCAGTCTCGACTATCCCATATGTGGTTCCATAGCACATTCTGCTCCAGCTCAGTCACTTGGATATTTTCTCATCTCCATTAAAAATCCGAAGACTGGAGTGAAACATGGACGAGCTGGCAGCACTCCGATCCCAAACACTTAGAACCTTTTTTTTATTTTGAGAACTCATTCCCTCATACACAGAACCGCAGCTTTCTCTCTGAACTTCACTCTCTGCCTCTGTTCCCTTTTTACTCCCTGAGACACTCTACCTAAGCAGCTAAGAGTGTAAGCCTAGCCACTCTTTCCCGTTCCAGCTGCTCTCACGCGTCTGTCGGGAATTTGAAATAATTGTTGGATTTTGACTTTCGCAGAACAAGTTGGTGATCCAGGGGAAGAGCATCGCGGTGCACTACAGCAACAGGAGACAGAAGTTTGAAAACTGGCTTTGCAATGCAGTGAGTGTCATTTATAACTAGCTTTTGTTGCCTTTTACACAGGCAGAGTATAAGCACATTGAAATTCCTGCACGTTTCTCTAAGATAGGGGGACAAAAAAACAGGAAACAAAAAAGGGGAGGGGGTACTGAGTTGTAAGGAACAAGAAACACAACATTTCTGGGTCATGCACTGAGTAAATAGAGTTAGAATAAATACATGATACCAAAAAAAAGAAAAATAGAGAACCTTAAAGGGAAACTTGGGATTTCTTGAGGTGAAGTTGTATGAGGTGCTTATCCAAAGTCATTGTATTACCTACAGTAAATGCAGTCGGCACGCCCCCAGTTTGGAGAAACAGGCAGGAGCAGCACTGTGGAAGCAAAGCAATGTACAGCTGTGGACAGGGGCAGCAGGAAAAACCTAAAAAAAAAATCAATATTAGTTTAAGTGTTTGTTTCATTTAGAAGACAGCCCTTTGCAACAGGGCACCGAAGCTGTTCAATCCATCTATGCTCTCTTCAAAGCCACCAGGCTCCTTTTGACAAAAACTGTAATTTTTACCTCACACACCACAGGAGCTGCCTCGATCAGTTAGTTTGTTTTATTGCGTGACTTCTGTGTGTTAAAGGGTTAGTTTGGATTCACCAAAGTCACACCATAACACAAAAAACTAAGTGATGAAGGCAGCAGTAGACCAGCAACTCTCATGTTTCGAGACGTAAAATTACAGCTTTTGTCAAAGGAGTCTGGTGGCTTTGAAGTGAGCATAGATGGATATAACAGCCTCAGTTCCCGAGCAGAGAGGGCAGTAAGACAGCAAGGTAAAGCAGTGAAAATATTCTAGCATACTGTTGAAGTCATATTGATTTTCCTAGGTGGCTGAAATACGCTTTGCTGCTGACTTTTCCAAAGCAGATCATTGCTTTGCTTTCTCTGTCTGTTATTCCAAACTGGGGGCATGCAACGGTTGTGCTAGTATGGCAGTGCTACAAGCTAATATGTAAATAACTCAGTATAAAGTGTGTGTGTGTGTGTGTGTGTTTTAGGTGTTTTAGGCACTACACTGTGATCCCAGACTATGCTTTTTTTCTTGAAAAGAAAAAGGACCTCAACATTGTCTTTGGTTTATTACAGTGTGGTCTGTACAATTTCCGGAAGAGGCTGAAGTGCTTCAGGTGTGGAGCGGCCAAAGTTGGTGAGTTGTTACTTCAACAAACCCATCGTATATTTTTTGTTCTTCTCTGTAAGTACCTTCCACTTTGTCCTGCACTAACTAATGGTAAGCTATGTGTCACTGTACAATAGATGGAGAGTCACCAGGACTAGGTGGTTTAAATGCAGAGTCTCAACAGCCAGGAGATTACAATGGAGACAGTGAGTGTGTCTTTCACCTCATATTCAAATAGTACATTCCTCCAGTAACATACTGTACATTTATTCATGAATGTTTTATCTTATTCACAGCAATCATTTTGAGAAATATTGCCCCTCTTTCAACGGTTGATGGGATTTTGAACATACTGGCCCCCTATGCCAACCTGTCAGCGGGAAACATCCGCCTCATCAAAGACAAGCAAACAGGACAGAATAGAGGCTTTGCCTTTGTTCAGCTCTCATCTCCCTTGGTGCATTATTTCTGTCATCAATTTGTAGTCACAATATCAGTCAGTATGTTTGCTTGGGGGTGTTCATGCCTTTAACAACTTTGCATTTTCACGTCCTGCACAGGAGGCTTCTCAGCTGCTCACCATTCTTCAGAGCCTTCAGCCACCTCTAAAACTGGATGGAAAAACAATTGGTGTGGATTATGCCAAGAGTGCTAGGAAGTGAGTCATCACACACACATAGTGTTTGATTCAGCTCTCCAATAATAGAATATAGCACATATAAGCTCTTCTGGATTTGTGATGTGAGAACTGCAGCATGTGGGAAGTTTTGTCCCGACACAGTATAGGTTTTTCCTTTTACATTATTTCTTTTGTAGTGCACTGAAAATGAAAAAACAATATATGTTCACTTATTCTAAACTTTGATGTTCACATTTTGCCGGAGGGTGCTTATTTGGCCCCACAGGCAGGTTCCATATTCAGATGCAAGCGTGGTTATAGCAAATGAAGGACTCATTTTCATCCTGCATGTGCTGTAAAATGTAGGTTTAACTAATCACTCCGTGTCCTTTTCCAGAGACTCAGCGCAGCCTGATGGGATCAGAGCCAGTGCTCTCTCTGTTGCCAGCACAGCCATCGCTGCCGCTCAGTGGTCATCCAGCCAGGTATCAGGGTTTTACTTGTACCGTTTTGTATTTCTAAATCATTTAAAGGTGTTACACTTAAAATTCCTAATCAGACACCCTTACAGACATGATATTTTTAAAACTAAAAAAGGTGACAAAGGTAAATCAAATGACTCCCTGTAAAATACAGTCCTTGCTGTTGTGCTGATCTTATAGAGGAAACCATTAGTATTATTAATTAAAAAGATACTGCTTAGTGGCGCTTCAAGGGATTGTCATGATTTTTGTGGGGTTGTATGAAGTACTTAGCCATAGTCAGTCTATTACCTTCAGTAGATAGCAGTCAGCACAACCCCAGTTTGGAGCAGCCGACAGGAGTACTGCCACTTAAGCTAAGCAGTGCTGTGGGCAGAGGCAACAGCAAAATATATTTCAGTGTAAAATATATTGAGAGTGTTTTCAGTGTTTTCAGAAAGTCTTTTCTGGCAGGGTTCTGAAGCCATTGCTATACTGTCTTTAAAGCTACCACACTCCTTTGACAAAAACAGTCATTTTACCTCGCAGAACACGGGAGTTTCTGATTTACTGCTGCCTTAATCAACTAGTTTGTGTTATTATGTGACTTTAAGGGGTTAGTTCAGGTTCACCGAAGTCACACAATAACAAATTAACTGATCGAGGGAGCGTAGACCAGCAACTCATGTCTTCTGTGAGGTAAAATAGCTGTTTTTGTCAAAGGAGTCTGGTAGCTGTGAAGAGGGCAGAGATAACTGCTTCAGTTCCCCATTGGAAAGGGCTGCCTGACAGCAAGGTAAAATGATGGAAGTACTCTAAATATAACATACACTGAAATTGATATTGATTTTTTTGTTAGGCCTTTTTTAGGTGGCTAAAATATGTTTTGCGGCTGCTCTTGTCCACAGCAGTACGCTGCTTAGCTTTTTCCTGTCTGTTTCTCCAAACTAGAGGCGTGCCGACCTCCATCTACTGTAGGTGATACATTAGCCATTGATAAGTATGCCATACAACCCCAATTTAAAAATTCAAAACTATACCTATAATATTATGTCTTAGTAAAGTTGATAATCAAGGTTCTTGTTTGTTGTTGCTGAATTTGCTCTCATCCCTGTATTTTCTTGTAGTTACAGCAAGGTACGGTCACTACCTCTGATTACGTCGCTCTACCAGAGGGCTATGCACAGCAAACACAGGTCAGCTCAGAGTCTACTTTTATTTTGAAAGTGACTATAATGACACAGACTGATGATTGACTGGTTGTTGTCTTTTTTTCCCTGTGATACAGGGACAAAGTTATCAAGTGTGGCAGCAGCAGCCAGAAGCATTGGCTCCTGTCATTGGAGATGGATTACTCGGAGGTAATAAGAGGGGTCAGTCACTCACTGTTTTGATGGATTTTTGTGCCGCGTCTGGTGATTGCTAATCTATCATTACCATCTGTCTTCAGCTGCTCCAGGAATCAAGACATTGATCCCAGCAGCCACAGGTGTGGTCATATCCCAGACGGCTCAGGTTTACCAACCTGTTATTATCAGCCAGCCTGCCATACAGGTAGACTGTGTATTAATTTGGCATCTACTGAAACACATCTACTAATTTATAATTTACAACTCTTGTGTTGTATGGTGGCTGCAAAACTAACTCATGATTTGTTCCCCCGTCACTCTCAGGCACATCAGTTAGTGAGGCCCGCTGATGCAGCACAACAGATTGCTAGTGTTTGCACTGCACCACTGGTAACACCAGCAGCTTCCACTGTTGCGGCTACTGTCTGTGCTGCCCCGGCTGCCAACACAACAGGTGAGATTAGTCCACAGTAGCTCCTCTGCATATGAGTATATCAGCCTTAGGTTTATTTTACATAATTTATGAGGCATGTTTTGTTTCATATGTGCCTGTCTTTGTATCAGTAGCTGCCCCTGACACCTCCACATACCAGTATGATGAGTCTTCAGGTTACTATTATGATCCACAGACTGGCCTGTACTATGATCCCAGCAGCCAAGTATGTACCCTCGTACTGTATGTGCAGAATACACTGCCAGACACTCCATGTGTATGTCATTTATTTTATCCAAAACAGCTCACACAGTTTTTCTTATGCTTGGCTTTAATAGTACTACTATAACTCCGAGACTCAGCAGTACCTCTACTGGGACAGTGAGAAGGAGGCGTACATTCCTGCACCGACTGAATCGGACACAAGCACAGAACAAGCGTCGGCTAACAGCTCCTCAGCCACGAACAATAAAGAGCCCAAAGAGAAAAAAGACAAGCCCAAAAGCAAGTCTGCACAGCAGGTAAATGCTACTTCAATAATTTCAATTTTCTCTCTGGCTCACATCTTGTCATTACCTGCATCTCTCTCTCTCTCTCTCTCTCTCTCTCTCTCTCTCTCTCTCTCTCTCTCTCTCTCTCTCTCTCTCTCTGTCTCATTGTGTCATATGGATTACTGTTAATTTATTATGCTGATCTGTTCTGTACGACATCTATTGCACGTCTGTCCGTCCTGGAAGAGGGATCCCTCCTCAGTTGCTCTTCCTGAGGTTTCTACCGTTTTTTTTCCCCGTTAAAGGGGTTTTTTTTGGGGGAGTTTTTCCTTATCCGCTGTGAGGGTCTTAAGGACAGAGGGATGTCGTATGCTGTAAAGCCCTGTGAGGCAAATTGTGATTTGTGATATTGGGCTTTATAAATAAAATTGAATTGAAATTGAATTGAATTCACATGATATCTGTGCTAATTGTTAATATGACTGCAGATCGCAAAGGACATGGAGCGCTGGGCAAAAACCTTAAATAAGCAAAAAGAAAGTTTTAAGAGCAGTTTCCAAAGCTTGGGAGCATCCAAGGAGGAAGAGAGGAGAGAGTCTGCAGCTGCCGATGCAGGTTTCTTCCTCTTTGAGAAAAAGGTATTTAGTAGTATATATTAGGCCTAAGCATGTTTTGCATGGCATTAGCATCATAGCATACTTAAACAGTACTAACGTAGACTGAGATGGAGCTAACTGAGAAGGCACATTCATTAAAATTCATATTTTTTTTGTGTGTAAATTAGAACACAAATATGATAACATAGCTTATTCGTACAATTTGTTGATGAGATTTGTTGCTTCCTTTTAGCAAATGGGAGGCTTTGAGATGCCATCATTTATGACTGAACAACTCAAGATCACAGAGCAGGAGACTACAGCTAAGGTTAGTCTGTGTTCTTGCCCTTATTCCCCCTCTACACAATTATTTATAAAAACAAATCCCATAATACCTCATCCTTTATCCATTCTCATAATGCAGAGCAGTCTGGTTGCTGCTTACAACGGAGACAGTGACCCAGAGGAGGGCGGCTCAGATAAAGCAGCCGATGACGAGGGAAAAATAACAGACTGGAAGAGGATGGTTTGCCTGCTGTGTCGACGGCAGTTCCCCACCAAGGACGCTCTGCTGCGTCACCAGCAGCTCTCCGACCTTCACAAGGTGAGGATGGTAAAACAGCGGGCGTTCAGTTTGCAAGAAGCTGTGAATATTCTGGACAGTGCCATCTGTTCAATATGTAAAGCTTCAATACAAATGCAAATGACATTATTGATCATATACAGTCTTGAATATGTAGGTGACTATGATATTTATTTGGGAATTAAAGTTGTTTTCAATTGTTTCAGCAAAACCTGGAAATTCAGAGAAGATCGAAGCTTTCAGAAGCTGAGCTGGAGGAGCTGGAGAGGAAAGAAACGGAGGTATTTGGCTCAAGACTTCAAAATCAAAATTCAAAATGCATGTTTCTCTATCAGTGATATTTTTTTTGGTCTGGTCAATGAGGACACATTGATCAAAGTTTCATGGTTGTTTTAACAGCTGAAGTACAGAGACAGAGCTGCAGAGAGAAGGGAGAAGTATGGTGTTCCTGAACCTCCAGCACCGAAGAAGAAATTCTATCAACCACCAACCCCCACAGTGTAAGTGTCGGGCGTGTGTCCACAGTATTTTTCTTTGGCAGAAAAGCAAAAAAGCTTCATCCCAGCGATTCCCCCCCCCCCCCCCCATAGCACACTGCGTGTGGGTTTTTTTGACCGTAATACCTTGACATTTACATTAGCTAGGCAGCTAACATACCACTACATTAACAGAGGGTTGACTGCATGGTTGACAACAAGCTTACAATGGTATAGTGATAAAAGCACACCCACCAGTCGCCGATCTGATCTAACAAATGGGCTTTTCTGTCTTTGTTGTGACAATAGCCTAGCTAAAGGAGCGGCAGCACAAAAAAGCTGGCCCGCTCTGAAAAAGACATTGAGTGTAGCCCTTTTTCTCTCGGCGGCTGCATGTGGCAGCATATGCTCTCTCGTCATTGAGAACAATTGAAAGAAGATGCTGTCTCCTAAGAAAACAAAGCTTTGTGGGTGCAGGTCCTACAAATAAAATCTTACTGCAAGCATCTGTGAAATTAGATTTTGAAAGGGTATCTATAATGCTTTTCTGTGTTTAGTGTCTTATATATAACGTTACTGCGTCGGACGGTCATATTAAACTTGGCCATAGTTTCAAATAATGAGGTAACATTAAAAATAATCCCAGTGAGCAAAAACCTCAGGTTTCCTACTATTTTGAATACTCTGTTTCTAACCGTATTTTTTTCTATCATGCTATAGTATGACATCACGATGTGTCAGAATTCTTTATATGGTCGTTTGCCTCAGCCTGCACTCCTAAAGAAGATACATAATGTCAGGGAAACATGCAAAATTGGTTGCAGCTGTTATAGAATGCTCCCTGATTTCAGGTTATATTCCTGCTGCATCATTGTGTTTTGAAGCTTTTATTGGTGATTTTTCACAGTAGAAATTGCCACTATTCCACCAACACTTTGTCATAGTCGGCCCCCGGCTGCAATGATGGTACACTCAGGGAGGCTTAAAGAGACAGGCGCTAAACTGAGCGTGTCACACAGAGGGTTGATACAGGTGTTCCAGCACAGAGAGGACAATATTGTGTTTTTTTTTTTGACCATGAAAACATGTAAACATATTCTAGTAGAAACAATAAATACAAGTATGAATCTGAAAATGAGCATAACAGGTCCCCTTTAACATATCTGGTCATTCATCTTCGACAGAAATTATGAACAGCCCACCAAAGACGGCCTCACGAGTGATAACATTGGAAACAAAATGTTACAAGCGATGGGCTGGAAGGAAGGCAAAGGTCTGGGGCGCCACCAACAGGGCATCACTGCTCCCATCTCGGTGAGGACCCAACAACAATTCTTTTCATTTTTTCTTCTGCATAACCCTCTCATCTTCCTACCTGCTCCTGACAGATGGGATATGCATGTCAGTGTGTTCTTTTTCACCCACAAAGCAATTAGCACTCTTACCTGAGGACTGCTTGCATCCAATCTGTCTCCTCTAATAACCGTCTTCTCCCCACAGGCTTCATTAAGGACCAAGGGCACAGGCTTGGGTATTAAAGGCAGCTCATATGAACTCTCAGCATCTGACACCTACAAGGATGCTGTTCGAAAGGCCATGTTCGCACGCTTCACCGAGATAGATTGAACCGGAGAGAGAAAAGTTATCATACTGAAGTGGGAGATGTTAATTTCGTGGCCAAATGATCCGACTGTGAAAAGGAAGAGTCGATTCCCCCCCGCGCACAGACTCTAAATGTAATTTCTAGTTCTCTGTACATAAAATGTAGTTTTGTTTTATATAGCCAGATATTTTGTCTTCCAGTTAAAGGAACATGTAAATGCTGTATAGTGTTTGTACATACAATTATGTGGACCTGCTGAGGTTTTGTTTCTGTGAAAATCTAAAGGATCAATGTGACAATTAAACCTGACCTTTGTGCTTAACAAGACTTGTCTGCAAAGTGTTTTCTGGCTTTACAAAAAAGTAAAAGAATAACGTAAAAGAAAATGGACCTCGATGATATTGATCAGCCCTACTGAGGTGTGTGTTGATTTGTGTCTGCAGGTGAGGTATAATTAGTCATGTCTTGGATATGTAGGCTCGGAGATTGAGACTTTAAAATTATGAAAAGAAACCAAAGTTCTGTCATTTCATTATAAAGCAGGTAAAGGGGTATATAAATTCTATGAAAGTATTGAAACACAAACTACAGAGAAATGCACAGTCTGTATTCAGAAAATGGGCCTTTAAATGGGCTGTCAGGACTTCTGTGGAGGTGTGATGTCACAACCATACTGTAGACTGAATCACAACATTTGGTTACAATAACTTCCAGGTAGTAACCCTCCATGTCATGAGCATCCATTAGAGTCTGACTGCGGCACAGGCTGGTCTTGTGTATGGAAATACTCATTTAATTTTATATGAGCATACAGAACAGGTTCATTATACAGACGCTGGCACAATATGGTCGCACTAAATCTCTGTCTCTGAGCCACCAGCACTATGCTGTCTATTATTTTTGTCAGACCCTCTGTTGGCTGCCTTCATATCGTCTGTCCTGAGGCTTAATGGCTGACATGTTTGACTCGCTCTCGCTTCAGTGGCAATGCCAGGGATTTTTGAGGATGCCCCAGAATCTTTGCCTGTTTGGGGTCATTCGGTCTTCGCTATTTCCTGGAAGAACTGAGGATAGATAGGATAGGTGTGTGAAGATACAGAGATACAGTACTACTTTTCACAATTTGGACCAGCATTTAAACATCAATCAAATTCCAGTGTCAGGCTTCAGCAAAGGTTTTGAGAGACATCATTACAGAGCTAATACATATAATCTGCTTTTTTATGTTATGTAGATGTCCCTGTTGTATATTAGAGTATTCTGTGTCCCATCACTAGGGGGCAGTGTCAGTTCTAGAAGGAATTGCATCAACCTGTCACTATAAAAGATGATAAAATGACAAAAAATCCATTTACATGATCCTCTGGTTATGAAAATTTAGTCAGTGTATTTTCTCCCAAAACACTCAGTTCCTTCATAGTACATAAATGATGTTCCATGTGTATTAATGCTGATAAATGGAGTGCCTTCTATGTATAATTGCTTGTCAGATCAAATCTTTTCTTCATCTTGCTGTGATTGTAGTTTCATATCTGTGCTGCTGGTTACATCAGCAGCCTCCCCTCACACTGCCTGTCTCAAAGTGACATGTCCTCACTGCTGCTGGGTGCTGGGGGGAAATCACTGGTGTTGGGTCACAATACAACACTCGCAATAATACAGCTCGAGCTTAATTTGAATCATCTCCGTGTGTTTTTCCTTAAGAAATCCTCCCCTTTCACCTCAGTCAGGATCTCATGCGTCATATAAAAAGCCATGGAAAGTCAGGATGCCAGAGCTCACCGAGGTCTCCTGTTGGGTGACAGCCAAACAGTGCAGCTTAACTAACCCTGTAGTAGCAGGATGACAGCTTTGATCTCCCTGTTGATTAATGCCACAGCACCAAATGAACTGTGCTTTCCGTCTCACAGGGACACTCGTGAATGCCTACTCAGTGTTCAGCATGGCACTGGCTCAGCTTACCCGAATCTGTGTCAGTTGACTAAGCCGTTTTGCATAACACAGTCAGTGGCCACACTGAATAAAATTGTGAGGGGATGAGGTTGGCATATGTACTGTACACCATGTCCCAAATGTATAGCAGATGTCATATGAATAGGATTTCAGCAAATGAAAACTCCTTTTCGTCCTTGAAACAGCCTAGTTGTTGAGATCAACCTTATTGAGCAGGCGTGATGCTTTTGTTGTGTATTACTGTGCCTCACTGCACAGTAATACAGGTCAGGTAACTTAAATAATGGCTTTTGCCTCACCAAGCAGCATGTCTTGCCTTGCCTAAAGAACTGGTGTTAACTTTTAGAGCTCTGCATGGCCTAACTCCCCAGTATATCGTGACCTCCTCCTCTTATATGCCAAACCAGGCTCATAGATCATCTGATCTAAAGTTATTGGACATCCCTCGAACCCACTACAAAACTTGTCCTCACTTACAACATCTCATCCTGTCACACATTTCTTTCTGTAAAGGACAAATCCAAACTGTTACAGGTCATCAAACATGCAAGTAAAATAACAGACATCACACAGTCCTCTCTCTCAGACCTCCACACTCAGGCAGTAAGACAGAAAGCCGCCACCATCATACACAACCCTTCACATCCGCTCCACAACTCATTTCAACTCCTTCCTTCAGGCCATAGATACAGGGTCCCTCAAGCAAGAACAAACTTAGTCAAACAAAAATCATTAATGTTATCCACAGTCAACATCATCAACAACTCACAATGAAATCTTTTAATGTCCTCGCTGTATTTATTCTGCACTGATGTTCTGTGTTTTAACTTGTGTTTTTATTCTCTGTACATTTGTGAGCACATCAAAGACAAATTTCCATTGGTTCTTGCAAGGGACAATAAAGGTTTTCTGATTCTGATTCTGACTCTGATTTGAAGTGACTGTGCTTATCAAGCTTTTCCCCCCCCAGTGTCTGGAATGCTCTTACTGCAGGAAAATAGTCAGAATCCAGAAATAAATCATTTGGATATCCCCGGGATTCACTGGAGAATACGGACCATTCCATAATCATACTCTGAGTTCTGTTGATCTGCGCCACATCTGGTGAAATATGGACTCAGTATACCTCAGGAGTGCATATATTATACTAGGATGCCATCTATATGTTATTTTTGTCATGTTTGTATTGCAAATCTGACTGTATGTCACAGCTGGAAATATCCAAGCTCAATATTTGTGTTTTTAGAAATACTGACTGTATCTGTGGCATATCTGTATGTGTCATGTTGTATCTGGTCCAATATGGATGACAGATACATCTTCAGGACATATCTTGGGTACAGTTTACATCATCCTCAGTGAAGACCCAAAGAATGCAGATATATTATTTCCTTAATTCTCTGTTGAATCTGGTAATATTTCAAACATATGTTATGTTAGTAGATAAGCATAATATCCCAGCAAGTATTTGGCACTCTAACGTACCATGATATATACCACACGCATTAATACCTTTTACAAAATATTTCTGTAATTCACGCCCAGACTTGAACATAAGCACGTACAATTCCTGCCCCATTTTAATTTGAAAAGTGAAATGTGATTGGTGGTGTCTGCACCGTGGCAGCCTGAATGCAATCAGACTGCAGTCAAAATCTCCCATTATCAGTGCAATCCTTGGATTTGTGTGATGTTCTTAAATAACAGTACTTAAATCATTTTCATTCAGACAAGATTTTGGTTAGCCTATGTGTCTTTTTCATCGTTTTTATTGTGTCATTTGTTTTTAATGTTAAACACATTCTGATTTTGTATCTGTGAAAGGTGCTACACTGATAAACTTTACTCAGTTACTTTCACTTTACATCTCTATAGCCAGCTGCGGAGCAACAAAACCAGTTTCTGTCAATGAAAGTCAACCTTGCTGTCAACATTTTGAATAAAGAAGTGTGCAAAAACATCTCAAATTGAAGGTTTCTCAAGCCGCTCCTGATGCAGGGGAAGTGTGAAATGTGGAAATAAACAGGAGGATGATACATTTTGTTACAACATCACAAGTAATGACATGGAAAATTGCAGTAGAAAATAAAAACAAGAACTACATCATAAGGCACAGAAAGGAGTTTGTTGCATGTGACTATACACATATTTTCCACCGGGGATCAGCAGGGGAACTTCTCCCGTCTTCTCCAAATCCTGTTTGTGTCACCTTGGCCAGCCGTGAGACTTGGGCAGAGAATGTGAATTAGCTGCTCATTTTGCTCTGATATAGTCCAAATGTCTGTATGTAGAAATGCTGGAAATAGGATTCACATTGTAGTTTTTCTTCTGGGGAAGAAACCAAAGTTTCACCTTTGCATGTGACAGTATGACAAGGAGAGGGTTACAATGAAAAAAGAAACTGAGACACTGGGGCATGAACATGAGGAAGTCTCTGTCCATTATCCAATATCACAGTAATTTTATGCCATCTTTGAATGAAGTCAGTGTTGTCTATTCAAACAGGGAGGCTTTGTATGTTGTCAGGTGGATCACGGTGAAGCCGCACTGATCCAGAGGACATACTGTACAGTGTCGTGTTTGTCTACATTTGAAATGTGTGTTTTCCTTTCCTCAGGGATCTAAGAGGAAATACATCTAAGACTATACTCGGAACAAATGCACGACAACCAGAAGAACCCACACTGGTAACACACATGTCTCATGCTGGCGAATCGCTTCAAACTCTGGCCAGCTGTCCAAACAGGAGAATTCAATAACTGAGGAACTTATGAGCCACACATTCATTTAGGGGGAGTTTAGATGTCTTATTAAATCTGAGCATTCATAAAATCAGGTATTTCTACTTTAATATTTACTTGTTATCCCAGAAATGTTTGGGATTTTTCTCCCATGGGGTCCTTAAGACAGCTTTTGATACCATCTGTTCGGAGGTTATAAGATGGAGTCTGAATGTTATTAACCAGCACAGGGTGTATCTAACTATATGCCTTTTTTACATTGATAATATAGCCTGTTTAAAGTAGGCATTAGAATTTGTTGTCACATTTAAATGTTGTATTTTTGCACATATTATATCATGTGCCTATAGCTCCACAGCAGTTTGTACAATCCACATAATTACACAGCTGCACAAAGTTCATATGGAGTTCGTTTCTGTAGCAGGAACTCTGGTTTGGGACTCACCTTGTCACATAAGCTTTTCATCTTTTCATGATTCCTTCAGGTGCCGTAGGTTTGTGGTACATACAGTGGTTCCCCAAGGCTATACCAAGCAGTCAGTAAAAGCGTGTAATTTGATTAGTGGTCAGTAAAAAGTTGATGAGTTTATGGAGAAGCTGACAGATCAGGAGAATCTCCTAAATAGTGGTTTCAGTGTAGCCGTTCATTGAGTGCAATCCAATTTGGGATCTGTTCCGTCTGCAGCGAACAGCAGATGTGAAGATAATAACGTGTAACAAGATGATTCTAATCTGATTGTACAAAATGTTAAGATTCAGGTTTACTTTATTTGTCCCTTGGGTAATTTGTCTTGGACATAAAGGCTGTTATGTAAAAGTACATACAATTAAAGTGCAGTAACAGTGTTAAAAATTGCGTACATAAAGTGTATTCAAATGCCTGCAACACAGTCTCTCATTTCAAACCCACATGTCCTGAGTTACAGAGAGGGATGAAAGCGTTCTTATGCCTACTTAGGCATCTTCTCCTGTATTTAACTGGAACCCTATAGCATCTATAAGGGAGCAGTTTGTATTCTGAAGGGAGATGGGAGGGGTCTGTGATAATCTCCCTAGCCTGTTTAACTGTAGTCTCCTCAAACAGCATTTGCAGGGAAGGATGCTCCCTCATCCCCGTTACTGTCATTGCTGATTTTATACAAACTCAGCATAATACACTCTCTATCACAGCATGATAAAATAACATCATCACCCTGTGTCCAACCCCAAACACCCTGAGTCTGCACAAAAAGCAAAGATGCTGTTGGATCCTAATGCAGACAGAATTCATTTGGACATTCAAAGACGGATTACAGTCAGTATGTTGCTTCTGTAAGAATGAACCTGAGTAATACAAGCCTTAATTAAGGAGTAATAGTGGAGAATGCTCCCCAAGATGATCTGGATCAAAAATAATTTCCTCTGTCTGTTGGTATTACTTTATTTGGATATTCCACTTATAGACTGTGTACATTATAGAGTATTTGTAACATTTCAACAGCATATTAGTTGAGATTCAGTAACTGAACTGTTTTTGCTTTGTCTGTAGATGTTTACGTGACAATTCTCACAATAACTTAGTTGAACTTGAACTATTCACTCTACCTGCATAGATTGTGTGAATAGTTCAACTAAATTATCCTGAGAATATGTAGGTATTATCACAAATACTCAGCAGCGGCCCTAGCAGATTTGGTACCCAAGGCGGGGGGCCCCCTTAGGGTACCAGGCGGGGGAGCCCCTTTTTTAAAACATCTTTAAAAAGATAAGCAAAAGCCTTTTTACTATATATGATACATCATAATTCCTTCTCTAACATCTATTTTAAAGTGCTTTGAAAACATCAAAAAAATTCTCCTACAAACATCGAAAGCTACATTTTACAGGATTACATTGAACACATCATGAGAACATTACTAATTTACTTTCACCCAATACTAATTTTTTACTAAATAGAGCTTGAACGCTTCACAATATAAATAGATTCAGCCTCTGTGAGCTGTTCTTTGCTATGTAGTTGTAGCCTTTAACATCTACAGAGTAAAGAACAACTGAACACAAAACAACAGCAGAAAGTTTTACTGACGCCAGAAAAATTGTCAACAGTTGTGAAATGTAAAATCTTACTCCATGTGTGAGGGCAATGCTGCATACATTGCAAGCTTTGACCAGAGATATATGTTTGAAACCCAGAATGTGTTTTTCTTGCTCTTTGCTGCCTATACTCTGTTTCACCCCGACCTTCTTCCCTCTTTGGGCCTCGATGTTTCAGCTCCCTCCTGGAACAGTCAGGCTGCTCCTTCAGGGAATTCCTCCCGCAGAGAGGAATAATGCAGGACTTCTCTACTCTCTATCCTGCACTGTGTGTGTGTGTGTGTGTACTACAGTGCAGGCCCTTTGATGGCAAAAGAGGAGGATGGGCAGGTGGCCCAAGTATGTGTTTATGTGTGTAGGGTAGGGGACACTTTGTGAACTTCTCCTGTAAAAACTTTCTCTGATGATTGAAGTCTGAAGAGAATAACAAACACCATCCTCCAGTTTGACAGATGTCTCCTCTCGATAAATGCTTCAGAAACCCCCTGATTACTCCAGCTTACCGCGTCTTTATGTAACATTTGCAGTTGCTTACAATATGCTGTTTTGTTTTGAAGTGACGTGTCCTGTTGCTTCTTGATATCAAAGTTCATCTTCTTTAAAATAAAAAGAGACGATGTTTTCCTATTTGTTGCTTTGAGTTAACTAAGGCTATATAGATAGATAGATAGATAACTTGAATGCTTAACTTAAAGGAAATGCAGACAAGAGGTTTACATATGTCTCCAACACAACTGACCATTGATGAAGAGCATGTTTAATGGTTGAAAGCTATGGAAAAAGCTAGTAACGAGTTAGGTTTGTTTTGTCAATTTTTTGGGGGGGGTTATCAGTTGGGAAGAGAAAGAAAAATGTTATTGTAAGAGTTGTTATTGTTGTTGTTGTTGTTGTTATTGGTATGTATTGCAGAATCCATTATTTTCTTAATAGCTGTAATTATGCATTAAAAAAGCGCAGGTGGGGAGTGTGTTCAATTTGTCTAGTTGTATTTTTACTGTACATCACAACAAATCAAAGAAGAGGTCTGCACACTGGAGGCTCTAAATAAATAGTTTATTTCTCTTTTCTTTTAAGTCAGAGTTTCAAACTACAAGATCGTCTTCGGGCCCAAGGAACATCTTGCAGATCAAAACATTACCTTGAAAAAAAAAATTAAAAAAAATAGGAAAACAAACCGTGTGGAGCCGACAGTGCACAGACCTCCTTTATGACCTCCAGGGGAAAATTCTTTGTCTTGCACCTGAGAATTTTTGCCTGGATGTGTGCACACATGGTCCCTCTGCCAATGTGCCTCACAAACCACAGAAATATTTAATCATAAAATGAAACCAACACTGATAACACAGAATGAAAATAATGAAATGACTGTTTGATATGCATCACATTCCTCTCCTCCTTCTTATTTACTAATATTATTCATATAAACAAACCTGAACATCTGAGCAGGCATGTCATTTTCTTTAACACCTCCAAACTGACTCATGCCTGTAGCCCCCGAGGCACCGTGTCAAGTGTCGTCAGTGTTAGCTGATGTTCACACACACACTGCGTGACTGTGAGTCACCGCCGCACTCGATTCACGAGGCATTAATAAACTTTCACCAAACTGCCTATAGTCTGACATAAAGCCCCGGCTCAGTGAAACCAGCTCTCAGGTAATTACATAACCACATAATTTCAACAGCATGGCTATTTCTTGCTCACCCATGAGTGGGCCATGTTGCTTTGGATGATCACACAGTGACAAGCATCTCTTCCCCAAATGATGAATGCACTACTAGAAGATTGACCTTAATTGAGTTTGATTGCAGCATCTTCCAGCAGGGCTCAGCAAAATAAACTGAATGGGTTTAGTGGTCTGTGATGAGATCTATTCTTCCTGTTTCTCCTCATTATGTACACGGCGGAGGCTGTGGGGCTACGGAGGATGGACAGAAGGCCACAAATCGAGCTCAACACTTGTGAGGGAAGCTCCTTGGAAAAGACCCTAACTAACACAAGTTAGTTAAATCTCATAAAAGGCAAACGAGTAAAGATTAGAGGAACATTTTTTGTTAGGGTGCAGGATAACTAGAAGACATGTGTGCCGCTTAAAAATAATGGGCTAATTTTATTTTATCTTTTTCTGGACCTGCCTTTGAAAAGTCTAAATCCACTTAAGCCTTTACAGTCACCAAAGTTATAAGCTCTGATATTGTCATGCACGTTTGCCTGACCTCCCAGAAGTCACAGGCTCCCATTGTTTTCAGAAATCCATTCAAAGCTGCTCAGACGGCTGCACTGCTTTGTTGATGTAATACATTTGGTTCAGTAGTGTGTGTGTGTGTGTGTGTGTGTTGCAGTTTGGACAAAGATGACTTAACACTTTTTCTATGAATGTGCAATTTAGTTACGACTGTCTGCAGTCTTTAGGTGAGAGCAAGACAAAATGAAACAGCTTTTGATCAACAAATCATGATGGTTTTTTTGTGACAAAAAGAGTGTGATGTCATCTTCTTCATCTGTAGCCTCTAAATTAGTTAGCCTACTAGGATGTTAGCTTCATGGGGTAGAAGAAGACTCTGTCTGATCATTACACACATTAACAGTCTTTGAAGTCCTGTCGACCAACTGCAAGTCACAGTGCATATCTTTTAGCACCACAGTGCTGCTGTCTGAAACACAGTGATTTACTTTGTGTTTGGAGCTACTTAGCAAGCATACCCTTTCAAAGAGCAATGAACTTTTAATTTGACCACAAATGAAAGAAAAATGTGTCTCAGCATGGGCAGTGAATACCACATAGGTGCTGAACCCAAGTCTTTAAATGGTTGGAAAAGCCTTGCTGTTTATTATCATGTTGGCTAAAATATTGAATGCATGTAAATATTGTATGATATACAGACATGGCCTCGATCCTTTTTGCTGACCTCAATTAGCGTAATAATGTAATTATCATGACAGGACTAATTAACATGCCAGCATTGTCACAGTGAGCATGGTGACTTTATATTTAGCTCAAAGCTCTGTGCCAAAGTACAGCCTAATAAAACTGTAAGCATGGCTGTAGTCTGATATTGTTTTACCTTGTGCATGTGTGTGTGTGTGTGTGTGTGTGTGTGTGCGTGTGTGCCGTAGACATCTTATGTAGTAGGAACTACCACAGTGGAAGTATCAAGTACAGATGTGGACAGGTATTGTCAATACATTGTTGTCAGCGGCGCAAGATGCAGTCATGAAACTTTACAGATGTGTAGTTGAGATCAAAATAAAGGCCAGGTTGAAAGATTGCTTTGGTCTAGACAAGGGCTCCCCCACTTTTTGCCCCTGGACGATACTTGCGATATTCAATATTTGCTTTTAAAGTCTTTTATGAAGGATTTAGTGGCATCTAGAGGTGAGGTGGCATAACTGAAACTTCTCCTGTATGTGGAGCTTGTAGGAGAACTATGGTGGTTGACACAAAAATGTGATAGCCCTGTCTAGAGCCAGTGTTTGGTTTGTCCATTCTGGACTACTGTAGAACAACATGGCAGACTTCATAGAATAGGACCCGCTCTGTATGTAGATCTAATCAGCTCATTTTAAAGTAACTAAAACACAACAGTTCTTAGTTTCAGGTGATAAAACACTAATGGAAGCATAGTTATAAATATTATGAACTACTTATGCCAAAAGGTGTCACTAAATCCTACACACTGGACCTTTGAGTCGCGAATCAGCATCGCGGCTGGTGTGCTCCCATCAAAAGAGTTGTAGTTGTATATATAGTAGCCTCATTGTCACAGCGCTGTGTCAGCACTAGAGAAAGGTCAGGAGGCACCCATTATCATTCTGGTATAGAGGAAAGAAACCCTCTGTGTTGTTTGTATTTCTCTATACCAATCACAATTGTCTTGGGCAGAAATACACCCAGGATACAGTGATGGTGCCCTTGCAAAATGGTAGCATGCAGAAAACAGAAAGAGAGAATGCCAGCTGTAATTGTTAGCCAACGACAGGCTTATACCCACAGTCTACATCTGGTGAGACAGACTATACACTCACCGGCCACTTTATTAGATACACCTGTTTAACTGCTTGTCAATGCAAATAGCTAATCAGCCAATCAGGTGGCAGCACCTCAGTGGATTCAGGCATGTAGACATGGTCAAGACGACCTGCTGAAGTTCAAACCGAGCATCAGATTGGGGAAGAAAGGTCTTTGAACATGGCATGGTTGTTGGTGCCACACACAACCATCTCTAGGGTTTATAGAGGATGGTCTGAAAAAGAGAAAATATCCAGTGAGCAGCAGTTCTCTGGGTGAAAATGCCTTGTTGATGCCAGAGGTCAGAGGAGAATGGCCAGACTGGTTCAAGATGATAGAAAGGCAACAGTAACTCAAATAACCACTTGTTGCAACCAAGGTCTGCAGAAGACCATGTCTAAACCAAGAACACGTCGAACCTTGAAGCAGATGGGCTACAGCAGCAGAAGACCACACCAGGTGCCACTCCTGTCAGCTGAGAACAGGAAACTGAGGCTATAGTTGGCACAGGTTCACCAAAGTCAGACAATAGAAGATTGGAAAAATGTTGCCTGGTCTGATGAGTCTTGATTTCTGCTGCGACATTCAGATGGTAGGGTCAGAGTTTGGTGTAAACAACATGAAAGCATGGATCCATCCTGCCTTGTATCAATGTTTCAGGCTGCTGCTGCTGCTGGTGGTGTAATGGTGTGGGGGAGATTTTCTAGGCACACAATGAGTTCACTGTACTCTAATGGCCTCCACAGTCACCAGATTCAATCCAATAGAGCACCTTTGGGATGTGATGGAACGGAAGATTCACATCATGGAAGTGCAGCTGACAAATCTGCAACAATGGTGTGATGCTATCATGTCAATATGCACCTTGTTGAATCTATGCCAAGAATAATAAGGCAGTTCTGAAGACAAAGCTTCTTTATCTCAAGATAATGAAATTATGAAGTTGTGATCTTGAGATAATGGCATTAAAAAATACAAGTATGGCCATTCTTGGTGTCTGTGGTTATGTTTTATGTGCTATGTATTACTACCTGTAACAAGTATTTTGTGCAATGTGTCGCCCATATCAATGTAGTTAAGCCTACTTGAATTAATAGGCTCGAGTACCCTGACATACGAATGTCATTTGTGAGCTCACATACATTAATTGCTGCCATATTTCATTAGTCCTTTAGCGTCTCTGCTCAGTGGTCATCTAACTTTGTGTTGCAGGCCTCTGCTACACCCAGTTTCTATGGTTACACCTTTCTGTACACTGCTCTTTCTTGGCAGTCAGAAAGTCCTCTGGAGCTCTACAAGCTGACAGATAGGTGAGGCAAGGTGAGGCTGGTACACACACACCATTAAAAAGAAGAAAGAACAGGGGGAGTTCATCCAGCTGAATGAAAACACTGTGCCTCCAGAACCAGTTGCCAGATGTCCTCTGCGCTCACCCTCTCCTCCTCATTAGCTGACAGTGCTTAAATTAGCATACCAACGTGTTATTTGTGACTAGGAACAACCAGAGGACAGTGCTCTTGAAACGAAACCACACATTAAAGCACGTGCACTTGAGAATCCGTCTTTGAACTATAGCGTACAGCTGTTGAGCTCCTCCGCTGACCTCTGGAATGCACCAGCCACATTCTCAGCATCTCTGGCCCTCTCCTCTGTGGGTAGCCATTCCCTACTGGGTCAACCTCGGAGCAGATGCTGCATGTATATGTCCCAGAGGTTAAATGTCCTCTGCTTTCCACAAGGTCAGGTTCACTGCCACAACTTCACAGGAAATATGTGGTTTTTGGTTCATTCTGGGGTGAGATGACACCACAGTAGGGTATTTGTGGGAGACAGTGAATGTTTCAGGTCATAAATGTAAATGCATAAAGGGAAAAAGGACAATGCAGGTATGTATGTGGGTGTTTGCATGCAGGCTGAGTAACAAATGTCATGTAAATGAGTCAGTATTTGACGGAAAATGTGGCTCTACCTGCGCCCCATGAATACAGATGAAGGGATGAGGGAACCTGGTATAATGTGACTGCAGGTGTGTGTCTTCCTCGCGCGAGCTCGAGCTGGAGGAGAGAGGGAAAGAGACGAGCCCCCGAGCGGTGTGACATCAAAACGCGCTGCCGTCGATGACCTAGAAATGGAGCGTGCGTACCCTATGTGCGTAAGCAACAGTGAGCCTTTGTGGCACATGGCTCAGGCAGCTGTTTACGTTGGTGATTGCGTGTCATAAGAAAGATATTGCAATTGGATCAATTTTACCTGCGCGTGGGGAAGTACTTAAAGGGGAAGGCAGTCGAGTTGATTAAATAACTGCATCGCGTGTGTGTGTGTGTGTGTGTGTGTGTGTGTGTGTGTGTATGGTGTCCTCGCGACCACTCACTGTCTCGTTGTCTCATAATGCGCGCTCAAGCACGACGATAAATGCATGTGAATCACACCCCGCCACCATCACCGTGTGAAATGACAGTTATATCTCCAACAAAAGCAGCAGGCACTATCAATAAAGCTCTGCTCATCATTCCCAAACGATTAAAAAAAGGCGCGTGCCAAATAGGAGGCTCTCTCGTGTGTGTGTGTCTCTCTCTCTCCCTCTGGCTTCACAACATACACACAACAATAATTTGATTGGGGTCGCTGTGCGTGCGGTAGGCGGAACCCTGGGCGCTCTTTACATCCCACTTTTGAGAAGATTACGAGGACAATTTAGTGGGAAAACACATGACAGTAACGCCGTGTGGAGGGAAGGCGGGCGGACGCAGTGGGACAGAGGCAGGACGACACGCCACGGGTCGAGGCAGAGCCGAACTGCGAGCGGAGGCAAGATCTGTGTGGAGATATTTGGAGTTGGAGGAGGACACTGGCACTTGTGTGGTAAGGCGCTGAGAGGCTGCTGTACGCTTTAACGTTGACTTGCACCATCACAGATATGGAGGAGCCTCATATTAGAATGCATTAGAATAAAAACCAAACGACGCTCCTTTTGTGTTTGTGTGTGTGTGCAGCAAATCCGCTTGTGACATCCACTACAAACGGGAGTTCAATGCAAAGTAGAAGTCAAGTCGAGATTACTGTTGCTGTTGGGTCTGTTTCATTCACATGCAAGATATGATGCCCTTAACAGAGAGGTGACGCGACACATCGTGCTGCTCTTGATCTTCATGTGTAGCTAGGTACTACTGAGATAAACTGCTCCCATTTGCACCACACAGACACCCTTTTTGTGAGTGCTTTCTTGCTCTTAAAATCTGCAGGGGTGATTTGCTACACAACTGGATGCATGTTTACTCTGCTGAGAGAGAAACCTCTGATTAAAGGAGTCATCCCAGTGACACTCTCCCTCTGTCATGATCAAGTGGAGGAGCTTAGTGGGATCAAACTTGGGAAGCAGACGGACCTACTGGAATGCTCTACCCTGATTTTCATTTTTAATTTTACTCTCAAATGCCATACGCTCTCCAAACTCTTCTACACTGCTACTGCATGCATGCCGCTCAGGCTTCGGAATGACATTGTGTCAGTGATGCACGTTTGAGAGCATTCAGTGCCTGAGTTGCTAGGCTCCTGCAATTGCACGGTTCAGCTTCGTTTTTGGAATGCCCGTCACATTTTTCAGTCGTACCGGAGAAACATCCACAGCTGGCTCACACCACGTCACAGCTCGGCTAACAGGTGCCATCTGGCCCTCGTGTTTGGTGATCTTGCCTAGTCTGACAGACATACCCAGGCTTTTGGTGGGATGCCAAGTCTAACTAGGAAGGGGCCAAAGCAGCACTCAAATGCATCATATACAGATATATATAGATGTATATGTGATGTTATTGGCAGGGGAAAATGCTGATTTTAAGCATTATTTTTGTTTGATTTGTCTGAATTTTCTAACATACACAAACCAGATTTCTCATAAAGGCAGTATGCACTCATACAATTACATTAATCAGCTAGGCAAGGTGCAGATCTTCCTGTAGATAAGACTCTTAACAGCAGCATGGTTTCTGGAGTCACCTGCAGCAGGCAAAGTCCCTAGTCACCCACTCCTCCGCGATGAGTCACCTCGAGGGCTTGTGGGCAGCAGGTGAGACTGTGACTGCTAGACTTGACAGTCCGGTGCTGGCGAGAGCTCCTGTCTGGCCCTCGTGGCCTCTGCCGTTCTGACCGACTGACTCCTCTCCCTGGCTTGTCGTGGGCCCATGTGCTGTGCCTCTCTCCAACCCCATCTAAGAATGAAATCAAAGTGTGAACGTACTGATCCAGACTCAGCCGGCGTTGAGGTGTGCTGAGCTTTTGATCTGGGGCGTGATTAACGCCTGTATTTCTATACTGCATGTATGAGAGTGAAAGCATGTGTACATGTGTGTGTTGGGTCGTGCACATGAATGCGTGTGCACCGCTGAATAGTGGAATAGAGGCTGAAAAGGTTTTGTGAAATAAATGTCATGGTCTTGTGGGTTGATTATGAAATGTATTGATTGACAGGAAAAGAAAACGTGGGAGCGCTATGCAACAAAGGTCACAGCCCTTATTCACAGCTACTATAGCTGGTAAACATGATTAAAATTTTGGATGTGCATGATTGGTCAACTAGTCAATTAAATGTTGCTACCATTGCTAGTTGGCACCAGACTTACTATTTAAATTATTATTGTATACAAATTTAAATTGCATATTGTCAT
This sequence comes from Epinephelus lanceolatus, assembly GCF_041903045.1. Lineage (NCBI taxonomy): Eukaryota > Metazoa > Chordata > Actinopteri > Perciformes > Serranidae > Epinephelus > Epinephelus lanceolatus. Next base: position 25,481,600 of record NC_135734.1, on the reverse strand, counting down.
AATTTGAATTGAAATGTCCTCTGTTGTGAAAATGTTCATTGCAAATATGCAGTTTTCATAATGCCTGCTGCAAAGTGCCACACATTCAGGTGGCATATAAAATGCAATTTGGTTCTTGAAAAATGTGATTAATGATTACAAATAGCTGTTTTAATGTATGCAGTTTTTTCAGATTACGTTTGAATTTATAGATAAATTTCTGCTCAATTTTGACAGATGTCTGAATTAGTGATGGGCAATATGGCCCTAAAATAATATTACGATATTTCAGGGTATTTTTACGATAACAATGTTCTTGACAATATGACAAATTAGTAAACAAAAATGTTATTATTAATTTAAGAAAATGGAATTGCAACAAAATAAGTGATATAGTTTTATGTGTCAACAGTTTGCCTTCAAATATTCGGTACAAACTAAACAAGACTTATCTCTGATTTCTTTAGTTTGTGAACAACAACAGTAACTCAGAGTGAGATTCAGATTCTGTATACAATATTAATTCAATTAGGTCATCAAAATAAAATCTACCAGAAATTACCTTTATGCTCTGCCACTTCTCCTCGAATCATCACACTGTAACCTGTGACAGGCTTTTATGCTACCATAACTATTGCACATTCACATATATATAAGTTATTGTCTCCGTGACGTCACTTGGTTTACATTACCAAAGGTTTATGACAAAATCACTTGGCGACACTGACTCCTGTGTGAGCATGGCGAGAGCGTAGAGGGTGAGACGCTGCCGGAGGAGCCGCTGAATGAGTTCACTGTGAGTGAGTGAGGTCATTGTGAGGTAATTGTCGTGTTGAGCTGCATTATCCTCTCAGACCGGGCGGGATCACAGCGTCTCCGTGTGAACGATGTCAATTTGGGCTGTGTGTGGCTAGCACCACTAGCAGCAGCCATCATTACGTGCAGGTTAAGATCCAAGTGCTTGAGTTGAATGAGGTTGCGCATTGCTCCAGTCGAGGGATGCCATTATTTTTCTGACACAGCCGACATGCTACCTTGTTTTCATTTTCTAGATCAAAGTACTGCCAAACCGTGCTGGTTTTGCGGGAGCACATCTCTCCAATTGCCCACCGGGGGGCAACTGCTGTCTGATGGCTCTTTAGCCCCCACTAGTGGTGTGCGGCTGCATGACAGTTAAGCGGCCTTGTACATGAATGAAACACTTACCGACAGTTTAACCAACTAATATTTCTGTTGCCGACTAGCGAGGGGGCAGACGTTAAATCGTTTAGACAACTAATCGCGTGCATCCCTAGTAACAGTATGACATCAATATGTCAAAAGTTTAAATATTGCCAATATCACCTTATGAATTTTTCATATCATATTAAAAATTATACATGTATTATCGTGAACGATATGGTATAGCACACCCCTATTCTCAAAATTTTCTTACTTTTAGACTAATCGACTAGTCTAAGTTTAAACTTCCGTCTCAATGTCAAGGAAATAAGTTGTTAGAAAAACTCTTAATTAAAATCGTGGCAAGTAGGAAATAAGTCATCAATAGTCTCCTGAGTAATTCTTCTGTTTCAGTCTCAGGTCAGTGGGTGAGTAACGTTCATGCTTCTTCTCTTGCCCATTCTTTTCTCCACTATTGGACGAGACATATTCACAGATATTCACTGAGTTCCAATTTAATTTGATCAAAGCTCTGTATCCATGTGAAATATTCTTATCCTGCAGCAGTATTGGTTTACCTCTGCAGGAATGAAAAGAAAACATGATGGGATGGTTCAGTCTTAGAGTGTGATGTAGCTCACTGTGAGAAGAAAGGAAACAACGTGCTGGGACTTTGTTGACAGTATTAGACTATGAAAGAACATGAGCTTCTGTTTGGCCTTGAGGTTTTATAGGAATTTGATTTTGGTTTTTAAAAAGACAAGAGTAAAAGTCTTAATTCTATCCTTGCACTGGTTATAAAAAGACAATGCTGTATTTGCACATTTTGTCAGTGAAATAGATGATCTGCTTTGTGTTTTAGAAAGACTGACAGGATGGGATAGCAAACCTTGGCCCAAGGTAGAGTATATCTGTCCCTCTGAGAGCTAGCAAGCTCATTTGATTGTCCCTAGTCATATGACAGTATTTCTACATTTTCAGAGTGCTTTATGAAAGAGTTGTGTTGACACACTGAAGGATATCCTTAATGAATTGCAGCTTGCCTAAGGTCGTACCACTTACAGCTCACCCGACCAATAGGCTGGCATTTACCCTGAGTAGGAGAAAATTATTAAACCCTCAACACTGTGCTGTCCAGTTATCAGCAATAGATTGAGTCTCACGTCCACGTCTCCTGGGAACAGCTGCCTAACGTAATTGAAATTTCAGATTGGCTGAAAAATGTACATTCACTGTCTTATCAAAGTGAGACTGTGCGCATAATACCATATTAATCCCAATATTGCAGCAGTTCCTCAAAGGGTCCATGTCTGTGAGCTGTGAGCAGTTCAGTTGAAGAGTAATTGTTTTGTTTTTCTTTGCTTTTTCTTTGCATACCAGACAATTCACGACACCCAGGTTTGATACCACTGCCATGGGGCATTATTTCCACTCATCCTCCGCATTTGAAAGTCAGAGAAAAGGGTCAGTTGGAGTGAGTCTCTCTTGGTTCTCGTAGAGCTTGATTAAATTGCTATAGAGGGACAAATCACAGCGACCCTGAGAGCTCAATGCACAGCAAATTAAGAAAATGCGTGCAAATAGACACAGCAGGAGCAAATTAAATGTCACAAATTTAACATGCATTCAGAGAACATCTTTAAAAATCTGACGACAGACAAAAACAATTCGATGACACATGCAGAGCATTTAGAAATAGTGCTGCAAGAAGCCCATGACACAATGGAAACTGTTTCCAGGGGACACTATGAAATTGGTGTTAGAGATAGAGATACCGCAATGAGGAAATTTTCCAACCACTTAATAACCTAGTGACAACACCAGTGTTTCCAATTGCACGGGACATTTTACGAGAAAACATTTTCCTCAATGACCCTCAAGATCTGTAGAGCATTTACTTTGATCTTTAACGTTTGATCTTTGAATCTTCCCTTTGCTTTGAACAAAACAGAACAGGAACAGCTCTTGTGGTTTAGGCAGTGACTGCATTTTCCTTTTTAATACACTTCCTAAAGTTTTTTTCTCTTTTGGACTGCGGCTCGGGCTCAATGGAGGCTCCCACCTCCTCTTCATCCCCTTCTTTTCTTACGGAGTGCTCCCCCCGCCCAAGGATGACCGCTTCTTCCTCTAACGTTCGTTTAGTCTCCTCAGCATTCAGGTTGCAGTCACCCCGGGTTGCAGGTCAATGAATGTTGCCTTGCTTGCTTCTGGCTGAGCTCTGTTTGCACGAGTTTTCTTAAAATGCAGTGTGTTGAGCTCTCAGGGCCACCGTAGCAGACAGAGGAAAGCCTTACCATCAGGCCACCCTACCACCCCAAAGTCTGAATACAATCTTCTGAGTCTCAGCCGGAGCTGTATTTTTGCTCATTATCTATCGCTGGCTTATTGTACTCAGCGCAGTTCTTAGTTCTATAAGAGATTTGATGCTTAAGCCTTACATTGATCTGCTTACACTGGGTGCCTGCTGTGTTCAGGAGCTCTCTGATTGGGATTTGGATGTCCATAGTGCTGCAGCATGTGACAGAGTCAGCAGTGCAACATCCACCATGGTGGTCAAACACTGCGTGAGTTGTACTTCCAACGGAATGAATGCACTCGCCCCCACGATGCTCACACTCGCTTTTCTTTTGCTCTCCTCTCATGTGATGAGGAGGAAACAGGAGGGAGACGAGTGGCAGATGCCAGGAGAGGATGGTACTTTGTTTCAGGGCGCATGATTGAGAGAAGACAGAGCTGGCATTGAACAGTGTGGTGTTGAGAGAGGGCTCTCTGGATGGAAGGCCGGTTAGCTGATTGCATCCTGTCCGATTGTTCTCACTTAGATACAACTGGCATACTTTTTCTCAAACAGGTTGTGTCCTTGACTGTCACTCCTGTCTTTTATGTTCTGTCCTGAGATGGTCTCTGCAAAAAGTGCCGCATAAGCACAGCTGACTATCTGAAGGAGACAAAATGTCATATGCTTTTAGATCAAGTACGGCATTGTTCTAGCAAAAATGTCAAGGTTCTCAAAAGAGAATTGTCTTCTTTTTTTTTTTTTTGTCATACATTATAGTGAATTGAATATTTGGTCTTTTGAACTGTTAGTTGGACAACAAAAGACATTTGATGACATCACATTCGGATGTTTTCTGATGTTTTACAGACCAAACGATGAATTGATTAATCTAGAAAATGAAAAATTTTTTTAGTTGCAGCCCCATGAATCCAAAGTCATGTATATTGTGAGGTCTTTCATACATGCAGAGTATAACTTGTATTGTCACTGTTATTTAACAGCCTTGTTGATTGATTTTAATGGATTCGCATTGTTAGACAGCCTGACACTGAAACGAAAACGAACTTTGCCTCTTCTTCTTCAATCCCTGCTTAGATATTTGTGTTTGTCAGTGACCCTCTGGTGTCAGTCCTCATTACTATCACTGTTCAGCTAGCAAGAGATTCCAAATTAAATTGAAATTTGGCTCATGCATCCAGAAAAAAACAACCGGTTTGCAAGCAAAACGAAGCTGAACTTGTTGAAATGTTTGCAAACACCTGTGGTGTATCAGGAGCATCCTGTGATCAGTTGTTTGTCAGATATTTTCATTTATATTCATATTGCTGTACTTAACATCTTGTTTTGAAGAGTGTGCAAATTGCGTTTGCTCTCTTCATGACTTGCAAGCGTCTTCATCTAGCAGTGAGTATACTGGCATTTGCTGCAGTGCTGTGTTTGACAGCAGTCTGAGAACAGGCCAAATTTGATTTGGCATTAACATGCTAGCATTGTATTACTGTCCAGGCCAGTTCTTATCACTGTTAGTTTTATTCATTCAGATAAAATGAATGGAGCACATGTGGCCCTGTCTAAATACATGCTGTCCTTTAACCCAGTTTTTAGACAACACACAATCTGTCATCTTGTAACAAAACACTTTGTTTTAACAGGTGCTTGTTAAGAGTTAATTTTCAGTTTTGCTTATTAAGCAGCACAGCACAGTGTCACTGTGTTCTGCTCAGAGGTGTCGAACGCACCATGTCAGCCAGGGAGCCACAGGGGTGAGATCATATTCAAATCAAGCAAATGATTCGTTCTACATACACAATATGTTGCTGAAGCAGATGTGGGACTGAGCAGAATCTTCAAAACCTGCCAATATTTTTAAGGAGCTCATCACCTCAAGAGCAACGTGTCATTCAGCATCCGACCTGTAAACAGTGTTTGTATCCACACTGGTGTTACCTTGAATGATTTCCCCTTTTATTGCACTTCTCAATTTTGATTGGCTGTTTGTGTTTGGACATGCTTCCCTGCTTTTCATTTTTTCTCTTAGATCCCACCAAAATTAAGTCAACAAATGACTTAAATGTACGACACTTTCAGTGTCTAATTTTAGCAGCATTCTGCACCCGGAGAAGTGTGTGTGTTACGCTCTGCATCAAATGTGCACAGTGGCCTGGAGCTGCAATTTGACTGTTATCCAAGGCAAATGCAGATGTGTTTAATGGAGGATTATGGAAATAACAGAGGGAAGTCTGCTTAATTACAGATTCCGCTGGACACAATTTGCAAGAACCAGTTTCAAATGGAAATATATTCAAAAGATTGCACTGGGAAAGGCACTGAATTACATACAGCATAAACAAATGAATAAATACATTCTAGAAAAAAGGACAGTTATAATAAATGAAGATCATATTTTACTATTTTAAAGCAGCAAACAAACAGAGGATGGAAAATTTTGGTTTTGTGGGACTTGAACTAATGAACTATAGCAACCTTACTTCGTTGATAAGACATTGTGGTGTGTATTGTGTGTCTTGTTGAGTGAATCAGGTAATAGTAAGTACTGTTTATTAATCTAGATTGTTTTGGTGTGAGTTGCAGAGTGTTGAAGATATTCGCAATAAATATCTTTTTCCAGAAATCTTATTTTTATTGTTACTTAACTTTGACCTTTCGCTTGTCCTGCCTGCACTGTTATAAAAAAGTCTCTGGACTTCTACGTGTGGCTGCGTCATTGCTACGCTGTCCCTTTCTGTCTGTGGGGTGTCCAGGGTCAGAGTTAAGCCGGAGTGACAGAAAGTGTTGTATGATTCTATAAATAAATCACATTTTGAGTGAGTCATCGGGCTGGCGCTCCCACGCAGGCATGTCATAAGACACTAAAGACAATCCACACTGCCGCATGCCTCACTCTTTCCTGGGTACAGCCCCATGTTTTAGGGCAGACACCTGTCATCCTCAGGCTCCAGCATGTCAGTCAGGCCACGGGACATAACAGCAGAGCACTGGCCTCTTAGAGTCACACAGAGGAAATATATAAATTTGAGTGACCAAACTAGTGACTACCTAAAACTCACACGTCGCCTTAAAGAGGAGGTATTGTGGAAAACAAAAGTTTGTCTTGGAGTTGATTTTGCCTTCAGAATTGAGACAGAGAGGGATATGACATAAAGTGAAAGTCACCATTTGAACCAGACATTGCGATCATGAGGTGCGTGTGATGCCCACTGTTTCACCAACTGTCTGATATGATGAAATTGCACCATCTGAGTAAACTGACGCAATGGGATGTCACAACTGGACTGAACTAGACCTGGTATTAACATGTTTCGGTGATCCAAACACAAGTGTGACAGCTGAGACACATCACTGTTCACATCTGTGCCTATCATTTGTCTCCAAATGACCACTTGTGTTCAGATTTCATACTGCCCCACGCTTTTTCTAGATGCTCTGTAGCATGCTTGCTAGAAACATTAGCAGTTGTGTCAGCACAGTTGGAGAACATGTCTTCTTTCATATGGCAAAACGATGGATGGTCATGCAACACTTTATCCAACTCAACCTAAAATGGGTAAGCTACAGAGCAAAACAACCACCACGTCCTGCACCGGTGATGTAGTCTTTGTCAGGGGCGCATCAGGAGGCATTAGTGTTTACACTACAAAAGATATGTAGTCACATGCATCCAAGACCACCTCAGCAAGTGGTTTGAGTGTTTAGATCACAATGCATCTTGGGTTTAGCGCTTTCCACTTGTGAACCTGACATTAAAGCAGCTAAATGGAATGCATCATTTAAACCTGTGCTTTTCCTGCTGTAACAAGTCAAAATGTCTGCTGGCCCATCGGGAAAGACACTAATTAACATAAATGGAGAACCTTTATAAAGCTTTGATAAAGACTTCGTGGAGCTCATCTATTGACTAGATATGTAGGGATGGAGTCCTATACTATAAAATTCAGCCAATCAGAGCTGTAGACAAATCCTTGACACTGGTAGCAGTTGGGTGGTTAAGAGGCAAAGCTGCAAAGTGCCATAGATTGCAATGACAGCAGAGAGAAACATAATAGGTAAGGAGGTCAGGATACATCAACTATGATGATCATTGAATGACAGATGCATGGAAAAATCAATGGATACTCAACATGTTCTCACTCTCAACTCATAAAAAAAGCAGCTTGATCATTGGCCCTACGCTTCAAACTATCATGCTCTCTAGGCACCCCTCGATTGCCTGTTCTGGACACTCAGGGACTGTGTGTCAGTTCCTGTTTGTTACATGCCACAGTGTCCTTTCAGAATAAATTTTTAGGATGCTAGTTGAGAGGTGGAGCCTCACTGTACGTTCAAACCAAAAGTGACCAGAGCTTCCAAAACGGCAGCGACTGGAGCGGTCCGGAGGGGAGTTAAAACACGTTTTACTTTATGGTAATGAGCTCTGACGCGGTTCGGTGGCAGCCACTCGGAATGCTGACGTGCTTCGATCCCAGAGAACAAGCCATGTAACTTTGGTTCCTACAGCACACTTGTTCCGACTATGGATATCAAGAAGTTGATTACTTGCGTTCGCGCAGATTCAGTCCTTTATAATGTGTCGCTGTTCGGTTACTGAGACCAAAATAAAAAGAATGAGGCTTGGCACCGCGTCGCGGAGGTAGCTGGCAATAATCCAACCCATGCATCAGAGAGCTTCTCTATAAGTTTGCATAATTTGGATATTTAAAATCAGGTATGTAGCATACAGTGTGTAATTGACTACAGATGTTTTTATGTGCAAATATTTTAGATTTTGTGGATGATGTGTGTGTGCTAAGCCTGAGAAAAGCTTCACTGACAGTGTGCCATGCATTCCACCATCCCATACAGTACACACACGTCAGCATCGATCGCTTCATGAGGAAATGTAGGTTACTGAATCATCAAAGGAGATTTAAGGGCAAATTATTGCAATTTTTTTCTCTTTTTTTGCAGCTTTGAACACAGAATAATCCTGATTAGAGTCTCTGTCTGAAACACTTGACTTGCTGTGAGATAATACCTTCCACATGACAGTGGATATTTAAATGCACTGCCAAGCACAGACCACATCCTGCATCAGTTTGTCGTCTCTGACGTGTGTATCTCACAGCAGCTTATAGGAACCCTGGAGATGAGGAGCATCTCGGAAACTGGCGTACAGATCTCTTAGTCAGAAGTTAATCTCCTATTCTACCTGCTGGCTAATCACAGCGGCACTCAGGGCCTGCAGAGAGACAGAGAGAGAGAGAGCAGCAGAGAGATGACAGGACGACACTGTAAGGAAAGAGAAACAGAGGATACAGAGGGCCATGAGGCATGTGGTGTCTAATGAGACACTTGTTACAATATAATTCTCCTCAGTTTGTGCTGAACGTCATGAAAAATGTTATTTTACCCCCAGTAAAAGTCAAGAGATTAGAGACAATAGAGACATGGCACTATTTAGACTACAGAACATGTTTGTTTTTTTTGCGAGGGATATTTTTATGCCTTCTTTAGAAAGCCAACAGTTCGGGAAATAATATGTGCAAAGACGCAAACTCAAATCATCAATACTTGACTGAGATTACTACAATATAATTGGTATCACTGCCTATGGGAGTGTTGAGATCAAAACATTTTGGAGGTCAGTGCATCAGTTTGTGCCTTAGATGACCTCATCAAGAAAGCCAACAGAAGAGGGATGAAGGAAATGACAGGAAGAGATAGGTCATCGGCTGCTTCATGGTTATTTAATGCATAGTAGGTGCCTTAAATCCCCACGCCGCCAGGGAGCTCCCGCCTTTATCATTCCTATTAGTACATGGAGTCCAGTATAGTTGCCCACCTGAGCAGACCTCTAATTAGCATTTAATGATTGAAAACACCCGTGTGGGTCTGCAGAGCTTCAGTGTTCCTCAACATAAACGCACCTCCTGGATAGTTTAGCGTAAAGGTTTATGTTACACAGCAATCAGTTTTAATTATTTAATCTTTCCTGATTGTGTAAAGAATGGCTGCACTGTAAGTACTACATTACCCATGAGCCTGAGTGATCATTGCTGAGGGGAAGAAAAGGGGAAGAACATCAGAGCTGTAGGCAAACATGCTTTGCTGTTGCACAAGGCTGCACAATATGTAGGTTTATTTTTTGTCATCATTACAATATCAACTGGCACGATAAACACATTGCAAAAGACTGCAAATATTATATAGTTATCAGTATTGTAATGACATATTTCATTACATTCTGTCTGTAAATCCTTTTTTCTCTGATGAGTGCCATTAGGGTTGGGAGATATGTCCTGAAGATTGTATCACAATATTTTTAGGCTACATCTCGATACATGATTTATATCTCAATATTAAATCACCTTGGAAGCACTTCATTAATGCTAGGACTGGGAGACAAAATTGAACATAATATGTTTTTACCAAATACCCTCTTTAATGCAAAAAAGTTGTAGGGATGTTTTTTTTTTTAGAAAATATTAACTGGTGAGAGTTTTGATTAATAATCCTCAATAGTGTGGATATAATGACTAAGTGGGTTAAGGCAAACGTTAAAACAAATAAAAAGTCTGCTAAGTTGATACATTTACACCACTTTAGTATATTCCAGCCTTTAAAATGAGGGAAAAAACACCATTTATCCCATGTCACGATACAACAATATCCAAAATCTAAGACGATATATAGTCTAATATCTCGATAACGATATAATATCTTCGTCTTCGGTTTCAGTACGCATTTTTTGCAGTATCAACTCACTCTCTCTTATTGTTTATGTTCACTAAAGTCATTCTACTGTTTTTGACTACTTAGAAAGAGAAGAAAAGTCATGGTTGTCATGTTTCAGCCTTATTTATCTTTTAAAGGTCCAGTGTGTAGGATTTAGGAGCAACTATTGTTAGAAATGAAACTAGGTTTTCGTTAGTTTATAATCACCTGAAAATAAGAATTGTAGTGTTTCAGAGCGGATCCTCTCTCAGGGAGTCTTTCATGTTGTTCTACAGTAGCCCAGAACGGACAAACCAAACACCAGCTGTAGACAGGGCTATTCGCGTTTTCTGGTCAGCCACCGTAGTTCTCTTACAAGCTTGGCTCACAGGAGAAGTTTCACTTCTGCAACCTCACACACAGATGCCACTAAAATCTACACAGTAGACTTTTAATAAAATGACAAGTTTTATGCCCACAACGTCAGTTTTTCCCCATGGTATCAAAAATGGTATTGAATATTGATATTTTTCAAGGTATTGTATTGAAGTTAGAAATACCAGTATAATGACAACACTACTCTCGGGCCAATCAGACAGAGCCATTGCTGTTGGGCAGAATCTGCACACATGTGAGTGAGGTTAACCAGACTAGTGCTGTCATACTGCAGAAGGAAAGCGCAAATGTCAGAGAAGAACTGGTGCCTAAAAAATAGCAGGAGTACAACATAGCACAAGCACAGGAACTGTGAAAGTCTGAGCTCACCATGTAGTTTCTACAGTAGTCCAGAAACTACTCAAACACTGGATTTAGATAGGGCTGTTCGCTTTTTCATGTCAGTCATGATAATTCTTCTACGTGATTGGCACAGAGACACAGGAGAAGTTTCAGCTGGTTGTAATCTGCAACCTCAGCCGCTAGATGCCACTAGACCAGTTATACTCAACTTATGGTCCAGGGGCCCCACAGTAAGGTGCCAGGTGGCCTACCAACAATTTTCTAATACACAGTAGTCGGATTTCCATCCACCTATTGTTATTCACATTTTCAACAATTGCGAAAAAAAACTTGAATGGAAACGCCAGAAATTCGAAAAAAAAAAGGCAGAAATATCGCAAAAAAGTTTTTACGCTTGGAGGGGGTGGAAAAGTCAGCGTATCGATATTAGGAAAATGCAATTTTTGGCAATGGAAACAGATTTAGCGAATAAACAATGACGTAGGTTACCGAATCCTACTTCTACTTCACACACACACCTGTGTGAACTTAGAGAGAGGCACTCACCTGACACTGGAGTGTAGGCTATTTCACAACTTACCTGAATAGACTGGACGTGTTGAATACCGCTGCATCATGTGCGCTGCCTGGTGTACCAACACAGACATCACGGCATTATGTAGGCTACGCTGACAACGCTGATATGAGTGTGATGAGAGCTCTCGCAATAGCCAAGAAGTTCCCAAGGAATCTCGTCGTAGTCATGGATGTGCCGGTAATTGTTTACATCAGTTGTGGACATGAAACGCTCTCAATGATGTCATCTCACGGCGCCCTCTTCTTCTACGGGTGTTCTTTTGCATTTTTATTTTTCATGAGAAGCGCCACCTTCTGCTCGACCTGTTGACCAATACTCGCAAAACAATAATGAATGGAAACGTGCATAAATTCACATTTTCTTTTGCGCATTTTCACAAAATTCGCTTAAAATTTGCAATACATTTGGATGGAAACCCAGTTAGTGACAACAAACTCTTTCACGCAGGGAATTTTTGTGTGTGTATATACTTTGAATGTAAGTAAGGTGCCAAAAACATGCTAGGGGAGGATGTCCCAGAGCCCAATGTCCTCAAATTCTAGGAAAGCCCCAGCAGACCTGATCTGCTGCGACTGGATTTGCTTCCTGGCAAAGATGAGTGAGGACAGCAAATGCTGAAAAATTGAAAACAGGCAATTGCTTTATTATATATACTGATACACATACCAATATACCAATGCACGAGACCCTCTACCTACCATATCTGTTTATTAATCCTAAATAATGTCGGCATTGCAATATTCAACAATGTTGCTAAATATTTTCCTCATATCGTGCACCCCGACTGTGACAGATGGAAACAGAACCTGTTTCTATTTACTAACTTCATCCAAAATTCACCCAGACCCCTAACTGAAGCGATGTGGTCTCAGCTCCACCATTTGGTAAGGACAATAGCTTCATCTTCTGCCTGTAGCTGTTTGGGTTGTTTCATTCATCCAACAACAGCATGACATTTTACCGTAATTACACAGCATATGTGTGCATGTGTGTGTCATCATGTGTATTCATGAGCATGTTCACCCTGGTGTGAAGAACCAGAACACAGGCAGATGGTTGTTGGATGCGTCTGCTGAGTGTTTACTGCTTATTTGAGGCAGCTGCAGCGCGCCGTGGCACATGCACTTAAACACAGCTTTGAGTGTGACATGACATGTGGGGGTTACAGTGAGGCTATTCACTCCTCTGCAGCTATTTTTATACAGAAGCAACAGTGTATATGGAGTGACCTGAGCGGTTTGATCTTGATTTCCTGCTCGAGCGAGACAGGGCCTAATCTGATCTACTCCATCATCCTGACTGTCAGAGGTCCCAAGTCTCAGCTCACTTGTTTTACAATAAAATGTCCTCTGATAGATCTATTAGCTGCTCATCAGTGAAATTGTGGGCATGTGTAATCTCTTAATCTGGAGGAAATCTCTTCCTGTTCATGGACAGAAGGGGAGAATGAGGAATTAGCTGCAGATGCTATAGTGCCATAAAAAATCCGTTTATAAGTGAGTTTTTATTTTCATTTCCATTTTTCAGAATTGTTGTGTAGGATAGGTTCGCTGTCTTTCAAATGACCTGCACAGAGGTGATGATGCTGCGGATTATCCCACATGAAGAGAAGGTTATTCAGACTTATTGATGGCATTTAAAGCATCTAGGTCTGCTTTTATGGCATCCGCAGACCTGTGTGTGAGAAAAAGAAACAGTAAGAAACAGTCAGTGATTGTCCGCATGCACTCTAGCGGATTAAGAGTCTCTGAAAATTACAGTGTAGACTCAATTAAGATAGCTAATGCAGCCAGAGGACTATGAGACTGTCATCAAGTAGTGACAGAGGAGGCAGTATTACACTTGAGATTACTCATTGCATAAACTGCACACACACACACACACACACACACACACACACACACAGCCGCACATTTAATTATTCACCGGACGAACCACAAACACAAATGCGCACATGAATAGCAATAAGTGAGGATGAATCAGCATGCACTGCATTATTTGGTTCAGGTATCAGTTAGGGAATAACAATCAGTGGAACTGCCTGGCTCTGTGTGCCTCCTCGTGGGATGACGTCTCTCAGCAGAGTCGCTTACGTCAGAGCCTTCGAGCTGAGGCGCATGCACTCGCTGTGTGTTGGCAAACTGAGGTGATGTTTTGGACGAGGGCTTGAATAAACATAGCCTCTGCTGTTGCTGTGAAAAGACTCATTTACTCCCACCAAGAGCATCACAATGTGGTATTAACTCTTGCACAGGATTCAAAAGTTTGGGGATCAGTGGGGAAACATTCGATTTCTAAGTATAATCTTTTTTTCCATCTGGTCCTTCTGTTGTTTAGTCTTATTTTATTTTCTCCCACACAGTTATCAATTTGTTTTCTGTTGTAAAGTTTTGCAAAACTGTACTCATACTCCAGTTATCATTCAATGAAAGCATTACCCACAATGAAACTGTTTAAAGGGTTACTGCTTACAAATATTTAGGTACCTTTTTGGATGAACATCTTAACTTTGATGTCAACACTGCAGATATTGTGAAGCAAAGGCTAAAAAAGAATTCACCTTCTCCGTAAACTAAATTCCTTTTCTGTCAGTCTCGTCATCCTCTGCCGTCTCTATTAGTCTTTTATTGAACGCCTCCTGTGTTTTTCATTTATCTGCTGTTTCACAGCCTCACATTGAAAGACAGAAACAGTCTAAATAGCATCCTTAAAATCTGCTCTAAGATCACAGGAGTGACACAACAGGACTTGATTGGTTTTTGCAATCAACAAATCCTCCAGAAAGCTTCTTCAGGACCTGTTCTTGCAGGCGTATTTTCTCTGTTGCCGTCAAGGTGTAGTGATGCTTTATCTGCTTGTAAAACTAACTGGTATTGAAAATCTTTTATTCCCTCTGCTATTCTTCTTTTTAATTCTCTGTAAAATTTTGTTTTTATTGCTTTTTAATCTTTTGTATGACAATATGTCTATTAACTTGTATTATTTATAGATTCCTTTATTCCACTGAACTCCTTGGCATATTTTTTTTACTCGTTTTTTTTTTATCACTCGTTTACTTAAATGTCTACATGTTATTGTTCGTTGTGTTATAGTATGTGTGCAAGGCAAGCTGTTCAAACAAAATGCCCCTGGTGGGATTAGTAAAGTTGTGTGTTTTTGAATCTGAATCTGTATTAACGCTCCCTAACACGTTGTTTATCACATCAAAATATGGCAAAGTAAAATGGCTGGATCTGTTTTGTGCATTTTTGCCTGGTGGCAAGTTTTCCACTGGTGGTGAACTTGTTCAACTATGCAAACACAGCCTGTCTTTTTCATCTCCGTCTTCTTTAAGAGGTCGACATTGTAATATTTATGCATATCCAAAACACTGTTGAAATCCAAGTCTTTCTTAATGTTTAAAAGTAGGTGTGTGCGGCCACACATCTCTACCACAGTCTTGCAAACTGTTGGCTAGTTGGTTTGTGTAAAAAACATTCATGACAATGCACAGAGCTGACCGTGAACAGGCAGGAGGCCCAAGTGAGACACATATTCCAAATGCACTGTGCACATGTCCACAGAATGCTCCTAAAACCTTAATAATACCAACAAATCCCACATGTTTTAATCCAAAAATGTATCATGCATATCCAAATGCAATATGCTGTTTACATGACCTGCATCATATTCAGAATATTTTTACATGTGGAATAATAGTGGGATATTAGTGTGCATATAAAGGTAGTGAACCAGACTGATTATTAGGAAGACTGACTGACAGCCTCTCTGTGCTCCTGTAATGTTGCAGGGTGCAATTAGGAAAAAGAACACACGAAGACCTTGAAAAATTCCGCACTGATGTTTTTGACAAGCCTCCCTCCTAACAATGTTTATCTTTTGGATACAAGATGTTATGAAATCAGGGTGAACCGTAGTTGCCCATGCAGACAGTTGCGTGTGTGTTCTAGGATGACATAGTGTCTACAGACTACAGAGCATTTCAGTTTTGCCAGAGCATTTCCTTATGGACGCACAACTCTTCCTCTGTTTCATACCACAATGGTGCTATGGTAACTGGTGTTCAAGCCTGCAGGGCTGAACTCAATTGTCTTTGTGCTCGTTCTCATTTTCCTTCATATTCTTGGTTATGATAATTGGTGGTGGCTCGTTATTTAATAAATTAGGTACTAATACACCAGATGATGGTGTTAAGATTTTGGCACATAGTCACATAGTTTGACTATTTAGTGCATGTACTGCATGAACAGGATTTGTCCCATAATATTCTCATTTCTAATCCACATCATCTGAATCTGTATTATTTCAGTACAGATATCTTTAATGAGTAAATAATACATGGTATCAGGATTCTGCTGCCAAAACCTTGTCCTACTTTTATAGGAGCATTTTCCCCATAGAGTCTCAGCTACCTCTTTTTCACCTTCATTTGCCTCAAACTTGGAGCACAGCAGAACAAGCTTTCTAAAAATAAGAGACTCTGACTGAATTAGTGTGTTTTCACTCAACTGCTTCCAAGGATGTCATGTATTGCCTTTTGTTATTGAATATATTGATTGTAGGAGCCACGACTCTGTCCAATCAGGTCTGCTGTTTCAAGCTCCACTGCTTGAGGCCATTGAAGAGGCACCCTTGTAGGCGGACAGCCCATCGCGCATTGTCCTTGAATGGCTCCCCCCAACCTCCTTGTGATTTGTAGACTATCTGAGTGGCAGTGTGGCTCTGTGCGGTGATTTGTCCCACGAGAGGGGCCCTGCCTCTGCCATTGCTACCGTCAGCAACTCTGCTACAACTGTGCGTGAATACAGGATACTGGCATTTGCTGAATCCAAGGTGGCGTCTTTTCAACCAGAGCCCAGTGAAATACCTTTTCAGCCTCTCGAGTGGTCTGGCGAGCTACAGCCAAGGAGGCCCCAGCAGTATAATGATGCCTGGCACAATAGTACCACTGTTCTCCAACCCGTTCCCAGGAAACCGCACAACATGTGCCATTGTGCACTGTGCTTTGCTGCCCAACCACGTTGCCCGGCTTTACCCAGAGACACCGAGAGGCCTGGCTGTGCAGTGGAGCTCGCAGCAACGTGGTCGGTAAGACAGGTTCAGAGGATCGCCAGACGAAGACCAGGGTTTATTCGCACTCACACTGCGTTTGATGTGTTAAAATCATTTTACAAAAAGCTGCATTTAAAAGGCCAGGCTGTGAAGCGGAAGAAGCCCGAGGGGGAAAAGGACAGCTAAGTGGTTGCCAGGAATGGTAGTACAGAAAACCCTGAGCATTGTTGTTAAGCTGAACCCTCCTCAATAAAAGAGGAAACCAAGAGAAAAGTGACAAGCAGAAAAATGGAGGCACAAAGACGGCTCGAACTGGTTCGTAGCTGGTCCGAGCTGGTTCTTCTCTTTTTTAATCTCAATGCTGTGGGTTCAACCATTTGTGTGTGTTACTCTTGTATGGCCCCCAGTGTGCTCTCCATTATAGCCTCCGCTGCTGTTTATGCAGCAGAGCAAAGGAGATCATTCAGGGCCAGCCAGATAGGGGCCTTTGGTCAACTGCATCCAGGAGATACATGTCACAGGGGGCCTCTCTGGGCCCCACAAGCCAGCGGGTCTGCTTAGACACCACAAGAGGATACCCAGGAAATAAGAGGCCTGACGCAAAGCCCAGTGTGTCACAGTCAACTGAAAGCTTTGTGTCCTCTGAGCGTAGACCTGTCAGCTGATGTGTCAATTATTCATGGGTTTTGCCAAAACATCCACTTATTGTCCGCTCTATATTTTCACTCACATAGCCAAAGTTAGTGTTTCTACTTTAGGTTACAAGTGAAAATGCTTGATGGTCTCTCTGTCAGTCTGAGCTTGTTATTTTCATCTGTTCAAATCCACAGTGTCAGGGTTAGACAAGAGAACGACACATTTCAATCTAAATCCCATTAAGCCACAACTAGAATGTGTAATTTAGTCGCTTAATTAACTTTAATATGTCTGCAAGGAATTCTGTGTTGTTGCTCCATCTTGACATCTCTTTTGTCATCCTCTCCATCAGCATTCGTGGAGTGATTTGGAGTTCAGTCACGTCCCTGTCGGGCCTTAAGGAAGATACAGACTCACATGAATGTCCTCAGGGTGGCCTCTTTTATCTTCCCACGTGTCTCGTGTTGTTGCAAACTAGGAATGAAAGCATCGCTAGTGCCATTCACTCAGTGTCAGTTTCTGATTGAACTGGACTCATTGCTGCTGTCCTGTGAAAACCACGTATCTCCAAAATGTCAAGAAAAACAGTCTTGTTTTCAGCAAATTGTGACAATGCATTTTTTAGATAGTCAAAATGTTTTTTAATGGTTTATTTAACTAAAGATGTAGGATAATTTTCTCAACCCATAAAGGATATAAAAAAAAATCACCAGGTTATACAGCGTTATCATTCGAGATATACAATGCTGAATTTTTTTTGGTGGTACAGTGGTTAGCATTGTCGCCTCACAGCAAGAGGGTTCCCAGGTACGAACTCTGGGGTGCAGGAGCCCCTCTGTGCAGGGTTTGCATGTTCTCCCTGTGTCAGTGTGGGTTTTCACTGGGTACTCCAGTTTCCTCCTGCAGTCCAAAGACATGAAGGTTAATTGGTGGCGACCTGTCCAGAGTGTACCCTGCCTCTCGCCCAATGTCAGCTGGGATAGGCTCCAGCCAACCCCGTGACCCCCAGCAGTTACAAAACATGAATGAAATAAAATGAAGTGATCCAAGTCCCTGAAAATACAATGTATAGACTCATACAAAAATAATCCCTCTCCATCATCACATATGACCCACTGGTAGTGTGTGGCGGTGTATTCTACAGAGATTCTGTCGTCTGCTTATGTTTTCTTATTTTCTTCTTATTTCCTGTGTTTGGGATGTTCATGGGCGTTCACCCCCACAGCACTCAGGTGAGGTCAAGGCTTTAGGAAAAGGTAGAACCCAGGTGCCAGACAGTAAGCAGCAGGCATCCAAGAGACATAGCAACGAAAAACACAAATATAGTGAGGGGAAACAGCAAATGAGTGGGAATCTTTTCTTTTTCTTTTTTTATTACCTTAATAAAGGATGTTAACACTAGCAGCAGCTGCAAAATAAGGCAAGGAGAGTCATTAAGAATCCCAACCACCTGGATAACAGCCTTTTTCTCCCTGCTGAGGTTGGGAAGAAGGCTCCAGTCAAACCAGGCGAGCACTGAGAGGCTCAGGGAGAGCTCCTAGCCTCAGGCCACAAGGATCCTAAATGAAGACCCTGCCCCCTGTAATTTTGACATACCTTAGTCAAGTGCAAGAAAAAGCATCCTTATTCTAATGATTGGAATAATAAAACTGTTACAGTATATTCACACAGGTGTAATACAGTGAATAAAGAAATATTCTGGTTGATTAGACCTCTGCTCAGGTTGAAGGTGGGCAGAGTAATGCTGGGTATTATGTGCGGTTATCAGACTCCATGCACAAATAAGAATTAAAAGGCTGTTATTTGTTCCACCTTAGCAGGTGCAGCAAAGCTAGAGTGAGAGAGATGACAATTAAAGTCTGTTAATGTTTACACCGTCTTGAGAAGAGGTCTAATCAGCCTCAATATTAAAATCACCTGTGAGCGTATGCAGGGCCTTTAAATGTTCATATGTGGTCTGTTAACTAGTATATGACATATGCCTTCACCAGTTTGCTGAACAGTGGTATTATGGTGTATATCATTGCAGCCCAGTGAAAACCACAAATCTCTGAATGTTGTGATTTTGACATTTCAGGATGCTAATTGCCCACATCTTTTTTCTCCTTCACAGATCCCAGGAGGAAAATAATACCTTCACTCTCAGAGCACACTCCAAACACATACACAGCCTCAAACACTTACACATTTCAGCAGACTCATTTTCACACACACACCGAGGCACCAGAGCAGATATGAGTGAAGATAAACCAGCCGATAATGTGGAAACTGCCCCTGCTGAGGTGAACGCCATTCCTAATGGGAAAGGCCATGAGCCCGGGGAGGAGATAACAGCATTGGCCAAAACACCACCTGCAGAGGCTGGTGAAAAGTGAGTATAATCCTACTTAACACAGTCTGTGTTGACCTATTTGGAATACCTTTTTAATTGATTACGGCTCACAGGTTATTGTTTGTTCTTAAACTTAAAATAATAAGTAATAATAAATAATCAGCAATACTTAAGCAAGGTGATTTGATTCACTGGGTGCTTTCACTTGTTGTCTTAATGTGCCACTTACAGGATAATAATAATAATAACAATAATAATAATAATAATAATAATAATAAAGATAACATAAGTCATATAGCACCTTTAAAAATGGAGTTTACAAAGTGTTCTGACAAACAAAGCAAGGCAGATGCAAGATACCCCAGAGGCAATATAAAAGTCATGCTGGACTCAGGCAAAACAGAAATTAAGGTAATATCGAAGCAGAGATAAGATGTGATCGGTAAAAAATTGATATCTGTGAGTCTTATCCTTGCTCTCTGTGCATTATGTTGTTGTTTGTCCAAAGTGGATGAACATGAAACACAATATGATGTCGTATCAATGTTGTATGACAGCCTGTGTTTTAACGCCAAGAGGAATGTGCACCTCCTTTTCTTTTTTCTTTATTTCTCCTCTCTTATCTTTCTCTTCTGAAAAAGCTTAATCCTAAAAAACAATGAGGACGAGGATCAAGGCATAATAAAAAGATAAAAGAGAAGATGACATCAGATAAAAGCAAGTCTTAAAAATAGGTTTTAAGAAGTGATTTAAAAGAAGTGACTGATTCTGGGAGCCTTATCTCCTCAGGCAGGTCGCTCCAAAGCCGAGGGGCCCTGATGGCAAAAGCACGGTCACCTTTAGATTTAAGCCTCAGCTTTTGAGCAACCAGTAGGGCCCCACCTGAGAATCTAAAGCTGTGAACTGGCTCATATGGGGTCAACATTTATGCTGCGTAGCGCAGGGCCAGACTCAGACAAACTTCAAAAGTGATTAGTGAAATCTATTCTAAAACAGTGAATTGAAGCTGTAAAAGGGTAATGGCATTGTTTTACAGAAGGTCCCATATCATCACATCATGTTAGATAGATGTCATGTGAAGCTCCCCTGTGCCTGTTTCTTTACTGACCATCAGGTTCACTCCGTCAGCACAGGAAGGACTGACCCTCATTTATAGAGGCAAGATATGATGTGCTATATTTAGCCAGAATTCCGTATACATCAGCCAGAGGGATTATAAAAATATTACCTGAATGGGCAGCTCAGCACGTAGCGAGTGTGTGGTTAAGTGAGCGATCGGGGGAGAGAGAACAATTGGATGCGCTCAGAGCAGACAGCTGTAGGTGATCGGAGCAGAGGAGAAATTAATAGGCAACCTTTGTCAAGTTGTAGCACAGTGTGCAGTGTAGGTTTCAGTATGTCTGTGAATAAACACAGCAGCTCCTAAAAATCTAAGAGAAATTCCTGTGTCTTGCTCTTCAATTGGTGTCTTAATGTATGAACGTGCATGTGTACTGTACCCTCCCAGCCCTGAATATTCAGACCTCAAACACCGGAAATTACCAGGAGTGAAAGAGGTACTCACATCTTTTGCTTAAGTAAAAATATTGTAAAAATAGGTAATAAGTAAGTACCAAATTTCAGAATTTTATCACTTTAATGTTGCAGCTGGTAAAGGTGGAGCTCACTTTAATTACTATTACTGTATATACTTCTGGGTAGCTTATTCTATAATAATAGATCCTAATTTATTCTTTGATTTCAAAAGTATCAATAATCTGAATCTGCAGAATAACTAGTAGCTAAAGTTAAAAAATAAATTTAGTGGAGTAAAAGAAGTATAAAGTAGCATAAAATGGAAGTACTGAAGTAAAGAAGAAATAGAGCTTCAACAATTAATCAATTAACTGTCAATTATTACATGAATCGACAACTTATTTGATGATTAATTAATCGGTTTAAGTATTTTTTTTAAAGAAAAAAAAAGTCAAAATTCTCTGAGCTTTTTAAATGTGAATATTTGCTGTTTTTTGCTCCTCTGTGACAGTAAATTGAATATTCTTGGTGTCTTGGACAAAATAAGAAATTTGAAGATGCCATCTTGGACTTTAGGGAGGACTGATGAACATTTTTCACCATTTTCTGACATTTTATAAATCAAACAATGAATCTGTTAATCAAGAAAATAATTAACAGATTTTTTTAACAATGAAAATAATAGTTAGTTGCATACATATCTTAACCATAGACTAGCGCCCCCCCAACCTCATACTACAACAGCTAAATATTTATTTATTTATTCTTTATTACTCCTGTATCATCACATATTGGTTAGTTATTTTTCAATATAAGTGTTTTATTATTTCTGTCTTTAGAATTATACGTATTTGGTTTGCTCTGTTTTTCACATACATACCTTGTCAAGCTCTATATGTCACCCTGTTTTCTTTATCTGTCCTTGTGTTTGTGTATATACATTTGTGTTGTTTGTTTTGTACCTGTAAATTCACCACCACGTTAATTTTGCACCAATAAGAAAAGAAAAATAATCATTAGTTGCAGCCCTATGTGCAAGTACCTCAAAATTGTAAATACAGTTCTTGAGTAAATGTACTCCACCTTTGTAGTTTACCACGCATGTAATGTTTTGTTCTATAAATAGGCTATATCGAACATTGAACGACATCATTCTCAACAGTAAACAATGTCATCTAAATGTTGTTCCTTCATTTAGCACGAAGATTTCAAAGGTGGTGGCAGCCAAAAAATAAACAAAAAACTGTACCACAGTGTCAGGTGAAAACAGTTAGTCTCAGGCCCTGCTCATGAGACATTAGGGAGTGAAACATAGCATCACAACCCCTGTAACAGCAAATCCTGTGTGTCCATTAACTGCCTGATGATGTGCCTTTGAGCAAGACATTTACCTCCTACCTGCTCACTCACTGTGCTACCATTTGTGCTAGATAATGGAGTGAGCTAAATGCCTAATTA
The DNA here is from genome assembly GCF_041903045.1 of Epinephelus lanceolatus. Taxonomy (NCBI): domain Eukaryota; kingdom Metazoa; phylum Chordata; class Actinopteri; order Perciformes; family Serranidae; genus Epinephelus; species Epinephelus lanceolatus. The sequence goes on along the minus strand of NC_135734.1, from coordinate 25,459,163 downwards.
TCATGTCACTGGTTGTCTCGCAGCATTTTTTGTATCATCTCTCTGTGTAATGGATGGTTTCATTAAAATGTTTCTCTCCGGGATGCAGATGATAATTTATAGATGGTCCCTTCACTGTATTATTTGCTTGATTATATTATGACTGAGGGTGTTGTTTCTCCACTTTGTGCTCTCGTTGGGTGATGGATGGCCTCTCTCTCTCTATGCTGCTTATAGGGAAACTGTACCCAATAGTGCCCATGATGCTAGGTATGTATGTTATAATAATGAATGGAGCATGTGTTTCACATTCAGACAGAAAGGCAACTCATTTTAAACTGCAGCCGGTACTATCTATGCATAGTTCGTAATGATTGTTATTGTGGTGTTGCTTTAACTTATTTGACGGTATTTCTTTCCATCAGTCCCCACAGAACTGAGAATGCAGAGGCCAACCTCCCAGAGGGCCAGGAGTTCATATCAGGCATGGACGACAAGAAGACCACTCGCTTCACAGATGTAAGTTCAAACACAGCCAATCTACTTTTTATGTGCTAGCAGATGATCTAACATGTGTATCCCTCTCCTCTGTCTTGCATCTGTTATAGTTTGAGGGGAAGACCTCGTTTGGGATGTCCGTCTTCAACCTGGGCAATGCAATCATGGGAAGTGGAATCCTAGGACTGGCATACGCCATGGCCAACACAGGGGTCGTCCTGTTTTTGTAAGATATTCACATGCTTTTGATACACTAAGGCCCAATCCTGATACACCCCTTACCCCTACCACTTTGCATGTTCATGTCTAGGGGTAGGATATCCTGATTCTTGTTGGGATAGAGGGTTAGGTGTTAAGGCTTCATGGCACTCCAAACCAAGTGTCATGAGAAATCATCGGCAAGATGGCTGTGTGAGCAGCAAAAGAAATCCACCAAGCCCCCCAATAAGTAGTTGGTTCCATAGCCTAGGTCTATTATGAGGAACCTGACCCATCTGAGCCCAAGGATAGTGGCAGGAAATTATGGCCCAAACCGGCCCATGGTTCGGGTTGGGTCGGGGTCGGGTTTGGGCTCGGGCAGAGAATCTAACACCTTTGATGACATATGATGCCTGGGGCCAGTTGCACAAAAAGCATTAAATTTGCTCCTTAAGTATGACACTTAAGGCTTACCTTGCCAATAATTGACTGGAAAAATCCCTTTGTATAAAACCACAGAGCAATCAGTAACTGAAAGGGGCTGAGGGAGCGAAGCTTTGGAAAGTTGAGTGATCAGCCCCAGATGGTCACAATCATAAATAGACTTCTGGTAAAATTTAAAGTGCAAAATCAGTTGCTCATCATTAAGCGTGTCCATCTGGTTCTCCCGGTCATGAAACACTATTCTCGGGATGCCTTATTTTTTCTCATTTATCTCTGTAAATTCAAATATGTTGCGGGTAAGATGAAGCCTGAGATACTTTATGTTTATGTCCTTACTTTGGTTACTAAGGGTCTTTGTGTAATGGTTTAACAAACTTTAAGCAATTCCTGAAGTATAAGACCAAGATAAGGAGAAAAACTTCCTTAAGTAAACATTTAAAGGAAACCTTAAGGAGAAGACTTGAGGATGTTTTGTGCAACAATTGTTTTTTCAAGGAAACCTTCACTCAGACTTAAAGGAAAATCTTAACTTAAGGTGCTTTGTGCAGCCGGCCCCTGAAATTTAATTGAACTCCAGCTGCAAAGTTGCTGCACTTGTTACTGATTCTCAAATGTCAGTGCAGACAGGCAGGGTAGGAGCACGAGTTGCTAATGTTAGCCTACAGAGCACCACTAGTGGCCAGGTAATGAAGCAGTGTTCTTTTTATTTGATGACTTGTTTGATTGAAACTTAAGTTGCGAATGAATCATGAGTGTCCTGACAACTGCAAAGGGCTGCCTGTAGCCCACGCACGAGAATATGGCGTATTCCCAACATCTGTTTACGTAAACGGCAGCACACCAATGACGTGTCAGGGTCTTGATTTCATAGGGGAAGCTGTCAAACACTACCACTTGTAACTCAGTTCCGAGGGGCAAGGTGCCACTCGAGAACGAGAGGTTGGGATAAAAATATGAAATGGGATTGGGCCTAAATACGTAACTCCTTGATTACAGATTGCAAGAATGACTTACGGCTCACAAATGTTCTCTGACTCATTTTCTTCCCGCTTTCTATCGAAGATCTGCGTCACACAGAAATAGCACCTAATTGTATTGTAATTGTCTCGTATTAACCAGGCAGCTATTACCGGTTATGACACAGAAGCTGATGACACAGGGCACATTTATTTGATAAATAAAGGCTCAGATTAATAGCATACTGGCAATCATTTGCTCGAGCTATAAATGGTTGCAATCATAATCACAGATGCAGAAAATAACCACAGTGTTTCTGTTTCTGTGTGGCTGATGATTCTCTGCCTTGAACCAGTGGATGTATGTTCTGTACATACGAGGGGCTTAACATATATAAAAGCCTCCGCAGCAGAATTGTCTGTCAGGATAATGACGTCACAGCCAACGGCGGCTTTCAGGTTGATTATTTATATTTTCATACCTTATTTAAATTCACTGGAGGTCTTCTGACCTTTGAGCTGCAGCGAGTGCCTGCTGTGTCTGTTTGTGGTATTTTTGACAATAGAAAAAAATGTAGAATATCTCCAGCCTTATCCCTTAAAGCGTGTAGACTGGTTGGTAGCTGGCATTAACATTTCATTGCATGCGTGACGTGTAGCGGGGTGGCTTCATCAGCAGCGCTTTTGTTGACCATCGAATCTTCTGCCATCGGCGAGTGCAGATCTGCTCAGATATTACTCAAGTATCCCTGCATAATTGGTTTCTGCATAAACATACAAACATAAAGCCCTTGGATGAATTATATCTCAAACTTGGTGGCGGTATAATATTGGACTGATGTGCTGTCAAAGCTTTACACTCTCATTTAAGTCTTATGTGTGTTACAGCATTTAAAATGTTCTCTTTTTAATGACGCTTCCAGCTGCAAGGCTGATCTGCACGTTGCTTGTTTCTCGAAAATAATGAGGCTGGTGTTTCAAGAGGGAAATCTCACCAGGTAGCGCTGACAACATCAACACTTTCCCCTCCTCATCTTCCTCGTGCTGTTTTGACACCTCTACCTTACGGCGCGAGATTGCAAGGTGTCTGGTGCTGAAACTGGCAAAGTATTTTCAGGGAAAGATTAAAGGGCACTGCTGTGAGCCCCCCCAGTATGACATTTCTTGGAAAATCCAGGCTCTGCTGTTTATTCAGCTAAGCATCCCTGAATCAAAATTACAACACTGAGCCCCGCTGAGAGGTGAAGCAATGTTTTGGATGTTTGTATAACTTTTGGCTTGTTTTAAGTGGATTTGTAGCCATGCTGAAAAACTAGTTGCTCTCTTCCCTTTGTAGGCCAGAGACAGTTTGCTCATTTCACAACCAACTGTACAACAGAAAAGTAATATTCACGTTAGCATTAATAATTCAAATCAATCTGGGAGAAATGTGTGGCACGGCTTAATATTTGACAGCCACAGCTATATTATTCAAGGACGTTATTTGATCTGTGCCAAGGCAGTCATGTCTGGAGGATTTTTCCCTCGTGTTTAAGAAAGCTTCTTATTTTGAGCTGAGTTGTGTGACTGTGGTTTTTTTCAAGCTGTCTGCTGTCTGGACCGGCTGAACCCAAGTCACCCAACACCAGTGTCTTTGACATCTGGCTAGACGGGGGCTGAAATTAACTCATTGATTAGTCTGAAGCTACAGTTAGTAACTTTTATAAAAATAACTTTGTGTCATATTTGCTGAAACTCTCATGTTATTCTGAAAGAAGCACGCGAGACAGTTAAGGCCTTTGCACACTGAATCTGTTTTTTTGGGATGGGTTTTTTTAATCTGTTATCCAAAAGAAATTACGCACACAAACCTTGCACACTGATTCCGGTGCGTTTTATTATTGTATTTGTTGCAAAATTCGCAATACGCAATTCCTCTTTTGCCTCTATCCACTGGAGTCACCTGTCTGGATGTCATCACTCCCTCCCTGTCTTTCATTTGGCACCGCAGCTGAATGAAGAGGTGGAGTTGTCCTCCTTCTCTGTCCTCCACATTCAGTATGCGGTCCACATCCTCCTCCTCTTCATCATCATCTGACCTATTGAAAGAATTATGAAATGATCCTCCGTCTTGTTGCGACTGTGTCCCACCGCCACATTTTCTTTACTTATTCTCGGTCAAACGTCTCTAAAGGCTCTGATGGGTGCGAAAAACGCAGAAAATCGAACCTGTTCTGAAAATTTAAATGACGGATGAAAGTGCGCAAAAAAAATAATGTCCCTCCTCCTCTTCTTGCTGCTTCTCATAGCATTTGCTAAAAAAACAACCATCTTCATTTGCTAAAAAACAACCAATCAGAGCCGAGGAGTCTGTAACGCAGCTGTCAATCATGTTGGTCATGCTTATAAAACTGTCAAACTAGGCAGCGCTGATCAAATATGAATCAAAATTCTGTCACAGCTTTGCCTATTTCTCACCTAAGAAGTTCTCAGAAACATATTTTAGTTTACTGTTTAGCTGTAAAATGAGAATGTTTGTGTTGCCATGTTAGACACGGTCAGCTGAAGTACCAAGCACCGCCCATGAGCTGGACCAACTTTTTTATTTTACAGCTAAACAGTGCACTAAAATATGTGTCTGAAAACATTTTGGTGAACAGTAAGCATTGCAGTAACCGAATCTTGATTCATATTTGATCAGTGCTGCCTAGTTTGACAGTTTGACTGCAGTTTATGCACAGTGATTAGACACTCCTCGTCTCTGAGTGGTTGTTGTTGTTGATTAGTGCTGTGTAAATTTCAGCAAATATGAGAAAGTTACATTTTTTCTAAAAGTTACCAGCTACAGCTTTAACTCTCATGTATCATACTCTCATGTATGTAATTGCGTGTGGATTGGTGGTACGTGACCGAATGCAACAGTGAGCATGTATTTTTACACCCTGTTAGAGATGAAAGACCGTGTCTTTGTGTTCATATCAGCATGATCTTGTATCAAACAATAGAGTAGCTACTGAGGATTACAGGCAGGGGCTGGGACATATTTGGCAAAAGAATACGGGCAATTTTCTTTTTTCTTTCCACGTTGGACTCCAGGCTGGTGATCGCCTCAAAAAACACATCTTTCTTTTTTTCCTAGCAGTGTCATTTTGAACCTTAGGTCCTGCTCCTAAAGGGGACAGAAGACCTAAAAATGAGGCAACCATTGCTCAAACACAGGGAGGTAAACAAATGCAAAATAAAAGCCAACAGCAGAAAACAGGTTGTTCTCATTTGTCTCCACTGACTTGTTCGCCTGCTGCAGACATCTCCTTACTATATTCAACCTTGAAGGATGATGAAGTCTTTCATTCATTCACTTCAATCTGCACACTGATGTGAGCATCAGTTTACTCCACTCAGCATTTACACATAATAGTCTCTATCTTTTGATTGACAACTGTAATTTTTCTCCCAAAAGAAAAACAAGAGCGGTGTTGTTGGCTTATTTTAAGGGATTATCTGAACAATAGGGTTGTTTATGGTTTATATGGCAATCAGTACATCCTGTGTCCAATCCTATTTACAGCTGCAATACTTGCAGTGTTCAGACTGTGGTGAGGACACATGTGAACTCAGGACAGTTTTTGGATTCATTTGGAAATGCCCTTTGTTTCTCTTTCCCTCATGGCCCAATGTTTCATATCACACAGATTTTTGTTGGCGGGTGCAGAGGCTTCAGCGGGTCAGTGGCCCGGGCCCGGGTAGGAATGCAGCGGGGTGGAAAGCTGTGAGCAGAGTTACAGTGACCCAAGTGTGTCAGTCTGTCTGACTGTCAGCAGATCTGTCCTCCCACTGCCACTTGACTGACTAAATCCCTCCACCGCAAGTCAGTCCAGGCATTCTTTCACATAGTCTGAAAAAGACAACAACGACAAAAAAAAAACCTGTTAACTGGCCAAGAGTTGAAGTCGAGTTGAAAGACGTGCTGCCTGGCTTTTCAAAAGGAGAGAGGAATGGAGGGAGTGTGTGTGAGAGAGAAAGTTAATGTCGCCAACAGTAACAATAAAAGAGGAAGAAAATAGGGAATAGTTGGAATGAGGTGGAGCGGGTCAGGGAAAGTCAGTAGATCAGGGACCCATTCACAAACCCTCCACATGCTGTGGATTCTAACAAAGGTCTGAGAAGAGTGATGCGTCTTAAACATCTCCCTGAAAAACAGTCATTAAATCTTGTAAAAGATGTGACAGGTACACCTTACAAGCCAATAAAACACCATTAAAGTGACATTTCACCCCAAAATCACAAACACATACACTCTAAAAAATGATTAATGAAAAAAAATATTTATTATAACAAAAATTACATTTGTCACAGTTGACATTTTTGAGTAGGATGGAATTAAAATAAATAATAAATTATCTTAAATACAATAATTTCACCACTTAAGATCACAACAACTTTTGGGTAAATATTTAGTTGGGTCAACTTAATTAAGCTTTTTGAGATTAAAGCAAAATATGTTGGTTGTACTAAATTATTTGAGTTTGTCAGGTTATAAAAGAGTCATAGGATTTAATCAGTAACGCCAGAGATGGAACTACTTAAAAATTTGCGTGCAACTTGTTACCTTGACCAATGGATTTTTTTTTTAGAGTGTATTTTTTCTCTTACCTGTAGTGCTTTTTATCAGTCTAGATTATTTTGGTGTGAGTTGCAGAGTGTTGGAGATATCGGCTATAGAGATGTCTGCCTTCTTTCGAATATAATGGAACTAGATGGCACTCAGCTTGAGGTGCTTAAAGGGCTGTGTGTAATGTTTCAATACTAGTGCCAAAATAATCCTTTAAATACCGAAACAATATTTTTTGACAGTTTTTTAATAGATATAAATATGTCAACAAAACTTTTCCTCTTTTAATTAAAGAAGCCAGTTCTAAAATGTTAAATGTCATTGTTCATACAAGCAGCAACAGGCCTACATTTTTTGACAGCGTCAGTAAATAATAAATCAGAACTTTTGGGGTTTATTATTTATCATTTTTTCACTTTCGAAGACTGAAGCAGATTTTAGGCCAATGCTGTGTCTCAAATCAGAGACAGCCGTTAGTGCACTTACATGTAGTACTCTGTACTATCTTGCGTCTTGTGCAAATTTCAAGGTGGTGCTTTTGTCGCAACTGAAACACGGCTGTTGCACACCTTGAAATGACAATCTCAAGATTCAACATCTGTTTTTTTTGCTCAGCGTGTTGCATCTTAGCATGCACTAAATATAACCTATGCTCATAGGTTGTATAGCTTACACCACAGCACATGCAACATCAATGCCTGATGACAGGTTGTGCCACTGTTAGCTAGCTAGCAAGCTAATGTTAGATCTTGCGTTATCGTTCGTGGTACCAAATTATTTAAGAATTGACCCAGTAAACAAAGTGATGACTTCTATCTGACAACAGTATAGTGGTAATGAAAAATACACATGTATAATTGTACAATGCTTTGGTGTTCGCCGTTATATCACAAGTTTGAAATGCGTTTCTAGTCCCGTCCCTTCCGCTATGTAGGCGATATGGCAACCATTGAGGGTGAGAAGCATCCAACATTTCACACTCGACTTTTTGAATGTTATGCACAATTTGGGCTCTCACAGAGCACTGCATTTTGCCATACTTCTCAGTGGGAACGCACTTATGCACTCAAAGTAAAAAGTTAAAGTACAGAAATATCAGATTTGAGACACAGCACAAGTTATGAGCTCTCCAAGTTCATTTTCCAAACGTTTGTGAATATGGCCCATGGTGTCTTAGCTCAGGCATATCCGGATGGTTGTCTGATTTTTAATGAGAGCTACAGAATATGATGTTGGAGTGGGTAACAATTATCCTAGGAACCAAACAGAGAAGTCCAGTGATCAAATAACAATAGAAGCTAATGACTGCAGCATTATGCATGAAGAAGAACATGTGAAAACGGTGAATATGAGTCAGTGGAGAGTTCAGTCCGTCTCAAGGAGATGAGTCTATTACTGAAAATGCAAGGGATGACTGTTGATGTGACTCAAGTGGGTTATTCCACCGCTGAGGAACAAAGCAGAGAAGATTAATGTTTACAAAGGATTTTCCTCATTCTGTCAATCTCAGGATTGCTTTGGAAATGTTTCTTTTGAAACTGTCCATCTGGTGTGTGTGTGTGTGTGTGCTTACTTAACGTGTCAGAGGGCAGAGGGGCTGACGGGGCAGCCTCTGCAGCTCGAGGAACAGCCTCGGGGACTCTGTTCTTCCAACACAATCTATGGACCAGCATCCAGAAAATGTATGCCTGTGCTGCAGCTGTATAAATAGCCTACAGGGTCATGTGTAGAGTAAAACTGTGCCGAGATTTCCAGCTGCAACATAAGAACATTTGGTATAATCGGGATTAAAATGGTGTTTTCACTGGTGAAAGGAGGGGCAGTAATACTGTACATGTCTGCTGTGTCTGTTTCAGGATACTCCTAACAGTGGTGGCAGTCCTCTCGTCATACTCCATCCATTTGCTGCTAAAGTCATCTGGTATTGTAGGTATGTATGTAGCCTGACGATATGCATCCTCTGATTTAAGGATTCAAGGATTTAATTGTCACATGCATTAAAATGCTCCCAGTACATTTTCACACAATGCTAAACATACCCTGGCTGCTTTCCAATAGACACAGTTACACAAAGTGTTACAGTACAAATAAGTACATAACACCACAAATAAGTAGACAGGAAAATATAGAACAGAAAACAAAGTAGGTTAGTGTCTACCCACAGTCATATTGCGTGAGGACCTCAGCTGTCTTTAAAATGAGTGGTGTGTACCTTGATGCTACGACATCACTTACCCGATGGTAGCAGTGAAAATAAAAGATGACCTGCACGAGCAATTGTCTCTGATAATGACTTGTGCTCTTTCCCTGCACCTGACATCATATATCTCATCCAGGTATGGCTGATTGCTCCTTATTATTTTGGATGCCTGCTGGGTTGCTTGAGGTTCAGAAAGGTTACCAAACCACACTAATAAACCTCCTGTATGTAATGTTGGAAGGGGTTTTGGTCACAGGAATTTTACCTAATTATTTGGAACTCGGGCCATGTTTAATTTGAACATCAGACATGGTCACATTATATATGACAGAAAGTAAGGAAAAGCATTAAAGGTCCACTTTGAATTTATCCATCCATCAGGACTGTCTGTTGCTATCATTTATCAGGCCAACCATGGTGGTGCATGCACAAATGTCGACATTACCCTCTAATGTCATATATGATACAATCACAATGTGTAAACCCCCAATACTCTTTAAACTGCCAGACAACCAGTTGTAATGTCTGAGCTTCAGCCTCTATCCAGTCCTTGTTTAGTGTTGATTTAACACACTGCTAAAATGCTTTTACCTGTAATTTGTGTTTCAGGTATTCGTGCGTATGAGCAGCTCGGCTTCAGGGCCTTTGGGACCCCGGGGAAGATGGCAGCAGGTATTGCCATCACGCTGCAGAACATTGGAGGTGAGGTCACACTGTCGCTTGTCCTCACACTTACAGATACACACTTTTTTTTTTAAATTTCCTCTGACATTTCTGGAAAAATACTCGCAGCACTCTGTGAGTAGAGGCTTGGGATATGTACTGTGTAGTTAAGTGCTTGTATCTCTTTTCCACAGCCATGTCCAGTTACCTGTACATAGTCAAGTATGAGTTTCCTTTGGTCATCCAGGCCTTTCTGAGGGTGGATAAACCTGCAGGGTGAGTGCTCAGTGCATGACATAAAAGTTTTTATTCATACTATGCAGTAACACAAGTGGCTGCAGATCCAGGGAACACATGCTGGTGCCATGAAGGAAGGAGTACATGTCTGATTTGTAGCTAAATGTAGATGTTAAAATAACTTTATTCTCATGCTTGTGAAAAAAAATCTAAAATATTTTTTTCCCTTGACTTGAAGCTGTAATCCTTAAGATTTCAGTCCACAACTTGTGTTATCCATTAATAAGGATATTCTCATCACTGCATTGAGCAACCTCGATCGAAATAAATAGTAATTCTGCACACTTGAAATAATACTTGAAACACATCTGGTTCAGTGTGACATTTGTAAACACTCCTAAAAAAAGTAAAGTAACCTAAAAAGCAACCTGCTCATGTAAACAACAAAGCATTGTCGTATCCCACCTCATGCAGCCGTCTTGCATATACAAAGATTTCAGCCTTTCACTGAGGAGTAGTGTCAGGCTGTGCCAGTTGGCGGACCCAGTGCTGCTCTGGATGAGCGGAGCAGCTGGCGTGAGAACAGCTGTGATAGTGACCCTGGAGGAGCAGAGCAGCACGGCCACCGAGAAACGCTCACTTCAAAACACAGCTAGACTCCACGGCTTAAAACGTAAACCATGGGATATCACTGGCCAGAGCAGGTGGCCATGGACACAAACAAGACTCACTGCCTTGGATGGGATGTTGAGTGTGATGTTAACCCCTTACACCTTAACCCTTAACCCAGTTAGAGCATCTACTCGGGGATTGAGAGAGGTATTTTAAAGTTTAAGTTGAAGTGCGTAAACTGTGCTGGTTTCACCCTATATGGAGGAGAATGGACACTACCTCTGGTACTATGTTAGACAGAAGTGACATACAGTGACAACATGTCCGCATTGTTCTCTGGTGTCAGCTGTCTGTGCAGCAGTGCTGTGGGCTATGGTCAACAATCACTGTTTATTTGAAATGACAGACTAGATTGTCCCAGTGGCCTTTCATCCCGTCAGTGGGTGTGTGTTTATATTGTTGAACTGTACAGGGGTTGGACAAAATAACAGGGACACCTCACAATCTGATGCAAGAGATACAACCGCTCTGCAGCATATACCACTTTAAAATGATATATAATCACACTGTAATGATAGAGTGTATAATTAGGGGTGTAAAGCACAATTTTCATCGTGAGACAATATGAATATATGAATATATATTGATTCTTCGGACAAAGATAAGATATTTTCTGATATCGCAAAGTCTGCCGCAATATGATTTTGATTCAATTCTGGGGCCTGTGATCGATATGAGACAAAAGCAGTAAATTGTCATTGTCCCTTTTTTGGCTGTATAGTGCTAGAATGAGGTGCACTTGGATAAACATGGTGACACAGATGCTAAAGATGACAATATTTATCAATGCTTTCACTTTGCATGGATATTATTGGATCGTTGATCATTTAATCGATGTATCGATCCAGATCGATGTATCGTTACAGCCTTACTTATAGTTATATGTTAAATACAGTTTACAGTGTTCAGTTTTTGTTGACTGCAACTATTGGTCGTTATTTTGGGATTTTATTTTATTTTTTTTTAATCTCTGGGAAGTTATCCAGTGTTTTCTTTTAATTTTAAAAAGCAAAGCAAAATCAGGTGAAAAATAATCAATGATTCAACAATTCAAATGTAACCTTTATTCAACGAGGAAGTCACACTGAGATTAAAATCTATTTTGCAAGTGACACCTAGCAAAGACAGGGTCAAATAACAGCATAAAAACAAACAGGACAACAACAACACATCACCACAGTGACATTAGCTATGTTAAATACAAATACAAATAATTAAAAACAACATTTGCAGGGCAAACACTAGCTGTTTGTTTTATTAATCAGAGGGACACTGTTGGTGCATAATTAGAGGCTGATTTGCATTTTTTCATCATGTTTTTTTCATTTTCTGTCTCTGGAAAGTAAATGATGGACAGTGTCTCCTCGCAGCAGTGAACACAAGAATTTTAGCATGCACAGGGACATAAAAGCTGATTAAAAATCAAATGTGCTGAAACTGATATTTCAATTAGTAAAAACTGAAAAGAAGATCTTTTCAACAGCATCACAGGTTTTAGTTAAAGTCTTGTACTGACACACTGGTGCACTGTCAGCCTCCACAAGGATAGTTGTTGTTTCATGGCTGTTGCATTGTATCTTATGTATGGGGTTCCTGTTGTTTTTACACCCTTTACACACATGGGTGTTTGTCAATATGTGTCTCTGGATGTGTGTTGCTGGCCCTGGTCAGCTCGCTCGCACGCATGATCAATGAACACCTGAGGCTGTGTGTTTGTTCAACCAGTCAACTTATCAGAGAGTCACTGGTGTGTCAAGGTGGAGAGTGCTACATGTGTGTGTTTGCTTTGTCAGTTTGTGATAATTAGTGATTCAACATTTGTGTGTTTATAAAATACTGTATGTTTGTGTGTGTCAGTGTTGATGTGATATGGTGACCCTGGTCCAGATGGCTGGAGGGCAGGATGACAACAAGATAGATGAGCCTCTTCTTTTTCGAGATGTGTGTGTGTGTGTGTGTGTGTGTGTGTGTGTGTGTGTGTGTGTTGCCAATATCATCTCTGCAGGGCCTCCCACCTGATAGAAGTTAAGCAAATTAATCACCCCTACTGTGTCAATCTAAAAAAAGCTCTGTGTGTTTTATGACTCAACTGGCACAACCGACCACGTTACCGTCTCATGCACAGCCATGAGACGGTAACGTGGTCGGTTGTGCCAGTTGAGTCCATTTGTCATATGTTTTGCCAAACGTCTCATATTCATGTCCTCCTTTCAGTCATGATGATGTTTTTAAGTTTGACAATACAGTGTAACAACTGTCATTGCGCAACGTTTAGTCATGCACAGTGTTTACGCTTTTAATGTTAGTTTCCACTTGGATACCATGTCACTATATCGCATGTCAAGCACAAGGAAATACAATATTTTATAAACTAAGTTCATCACATGTTTTGACATTTTTTTAATACGTGTATCCTAAATGAAGAATTTTATGTTAACCCTTTGAAACCTGGAGCAACATCACTTTTCTTGTGCTGCTGTTAGACACCTTCCGCAAATATTCAAACCTTTGAATCTTGAGCAAATTGGTGCAATTTTCTTTCTTATCAAAAACACGGGGAAAAAAGGGAATGAGCAACTTGGTGAGAAATGTTCCATAAATTGCAAAAAAAAAAAAAAAAAAAAGATTTAGAAAATCATTTTAAAAAAGCTGAAGAAAAACTATATTTATATTTGTTATTATCGTTATTTTATATTTAAAATTATGTTACAGAATTATTATATTTTTTAAGCTCTTTTTCCAGGTCATAACTTTTTTTAAATGTTTTTTTTTTTTTTAACTTTCCTTTCTTTTTTTCAAATTTTCTTGTTTTTGATTTTTTCTTTTTACAAATTTCTTGCTTTTTTGGGGGGAGGGGGGCATTTCTTCTTTCATTGCTCATTGCATTCTTCCCATGTTTTTAAAAGAAACCAAGCCAGTTTGCTCAGGTTTAAAATGGTTAAAGGTTGAGCAATATGACAATATATGTTATGAGAGGATATGGCTAGTCAGCCATTCAGTTACCAGTCGGTCGTATCCTTGACACTTGAATTAAGTTCTCAGCAGGGCTGTAGCCCGGACTTTATGCAAACTGAGGTCACAGTTTCCCCCGTAGCAAACCCACCCCTCTAAGAAAATTATTAACTTGCCATCAAAAAGTCTGTAAAATGTTTTTAGAATTGATTTTGCGCTCATATAATTTTTTAATTTAACAGTTTGGTTATATATATACTCTTTGTCCTCAGAGAGGATTGTCTAAATGTTGTTTTTAAAGCCTTCTCCACACTGCCAGGATAATTATCTTTGTGACACTTAATTTTATTTTCATTAATTGTGCTGTCGAATGTCAAATATAAAGATATTGAGTCTAAAAAATACCACCAACAGCCTAAAAAACTATCGTGTGTGATTTAACTTCCTCTAAAAACATTCACATCAACAACACAGAGGACATGACCTCTGTGTCCCAGCAGCAGCCACAGTTCTTAGTGTCCGGTGGTACAGGGAGCAAAGAGGCTTATTTTTTCCACTAGGTAGGCTATTTGATTTCATTCCAATGGGTTTAATTTGTATTCGTTTCTTTTCAGCTTTGAATAAAACTACTTGGCGTAGTGGTGGACATACAACAAAAAAAAAATCCTCAGTTAGAAAACTCTGCTTTTTCCACCATGTAAGCCTTATTTGTGTGCACCTCATTTTCCAACTGTTCACTGACTTCTCCCGCGTGTCTTCTCAATCAATATGTAACACAGTGCAAACGCCTAACAGGATTGAGATTGAGTGGAGCGGTTGAGGCGAGCGATTCCAAATCAATACGTGTAATTCTCTGTGTCTTTCTGCCTCTCTGCAGTGAATGGTACCTGAACGGGAACTACCTCGTGATTATTGTTTCTATTGCAGTGATATTACCACTGGCTCTCATGAAACAGCTGGGTGAGTATGGTATATATCACATTCGCCATTCAGTAGGACACCCATCTTATTAGTGTTTCAGCTTTGGCGTCATTTTTTTTTTTGGCATGATTTGGTTACAGCGAGACTATGTAACTTGCTGAATAGCGGCTGCTGTGGCTACACAGTAATCTTTACATTTAGCTAAAATGCACAAGTGACATTACTGAGTCTGCCAGCTGACTCAGTAATATTTGTTGCACAGCAATATTTGCCGTAGAGAAGCACTATGTGACATTCAGAGCATTAATATAGCAGCAACGACTATTTGCTATATAAATATATAGTGGAATAATGGCGTCCTGAGCAGAGAATGAAGTCACGCTTCCCCTGTGTGTGTTGTGATACAAGTTTCTCTGTTCTTTGTTGTTGTAGCTGGTCCAGCTATGCGTTTATGTTAGTGCACGTGAGTCCCTGTTTGTGTGTCCCACTGGCTAGCTAATCGCTGCTGCTCTGCACTGCGCTCATACAGCAGTTACTGCTGATAACAGTGATGCTGTTGTCATGGGAGCCAGTGGTGTAGTGGTAATTGATGAGGTGGGTATACTACTTGGTACATAGGTAGGTTACCGATGAGGAAGTGGGCATACTCTCCTATGTATTACAATGGCTTTTTAGCTGATAGGTGGATATACTGTCACTGGATAGAAAAAGAAGTGGGTATACCCCGTATACCTGAGTATACCCTCCACTACACCACTGATGGGAGCGTAGTGGACACCCTGCTGTTTCCCCCCAGGTTTACAGTGTTGAGATGTTTGACAGCATCAAGGCTTGAACCTTGGTATTGTGCCTAAATAGCAAGCTCTTTAACTACCCTTTGAAAACCTTAAAGGCCTCCTTGTCACCTTATAAATATGAATTAGATAGTTAGATATCCCAAGGGGTGTATTGCAAAGATTTGGGCTAAAAATGCTTTCACACCTGCCCTGTTTGGTTTGGTTCAATTGAACTCAAGATCATTTGCCCCCTAAGTGAGGTTCATTTGGACAGGTGGGAGCACAGTAATCACACTCGGGTGTGCACTAAAACCGGACCAAGACTTTCCTGAAGAGGTGGTCTCAGTCCAGTTACAAACAAATTGTGGTGCGGTTCATTTGTGGTGAGAATGCGTTCTGACCTCGATCTGAACCAGCTGCAGTCACATCACGCATTGTTTGGGTTAAACATGAGCATGTTACAGTCCTGGAGGATTATTAATGTGCACCTCCTCATGTACTGCCTTAATATGCACATTCAGCACATCCAATGCATCAAAACATTGTTTTTCTAGTTGGAGCCGCACCTTGTTTTCAAACTGTATGGTTTGACTAAAATGAACAATGACAGCAATATAGTACACAATGAGCAGCGCTAAAATCAACCCGCGTAGTTGTCCCTCCATTGTGACATTAGAAAGTGTCACGTTTATCTTGCAAGTGTACTCTTCTTCAACATTTTGTTTACTTCCTGGATTTTTCCTGCAAGGAAATTCTGACCAATCAAGAGCAGCTTTCTCGTGCAAGGCATTTTATCTGGTCCTCTTATAAATGCTGTCATGAGAACATGAACCAACTCTAGGCAATTATGCAACTTAGTAAGAAAATTAGTCCCTGGTTCGGATCAAAGCAAGACAACTCTAGGTCTGAAAGCACCCTCACAGGTAGATGTTTTAATTTCTCACAAATAATTGTTAATTTCCACGTCAGCGCTGGAAATTATTTAGATTTTTTCCTGGCACGAAGAATCTTTCTCCTCCCTTCCTCTCTTCCTGTTTCCGTGACCGTTTCCGATGTTGTCCTCCTGAGATGTCCCTTGGTACATGGCTTATGCCCCTGCTTCTTCAAGTCACACCTGATTTCATTGTCTAGCCATGCCTGCTAATTGTCAGCACACTGCTAGACTGCAAGGGTTCACTCACTTTAGAATAACAAGCCTCTGTTGCTCTTGCAACACAAAAAAAACCCCAATGTGTTTTCATAAGGTTGGTCGAGTGTCATGCGGTCAGTCTGCATCACAGCTCCTCAGATGAGCAAGTCCATGAAACAAAACAGATGGAAAGAAGAGTAAAAGCAGGGAGAGCCAGTTTAGAAGTGAGAAAAGGGGGCGTATTGGCTGACCTCATGTAAGAAGTCTGTCTCCTGCCGAGACATCAAGGACAACAGAGCCAGTGCAGTAAGAGTCCAGTAATGAGCTCTGACTCCTTACCACACATTAAATCAGCCTAGTTCACCACAAGGCTTAAAGATGCAGTTCAACAGGGAATTTACCTCTCAACTGATTAGTTAGTAGAGTTAAACAGCATTTCCCACACATCAGCCGTAGTGTAATAGAGTTTAGAATAAGCATGACCATGTAATCCCAGATAAGAGACATGCTAATGAAGCGTTTGTGTTTTAGGGTACCTGGGATACACCAGTGGTTTCTCCCTGAGCTGCATGGTTTTCTTCCTCGTTTCGGTACGTCCTCTATCTCTCTGTATACGTACATGTAAACCAGCCATCATGTCTTGTTTCTTGTCTGTTGGCAGAAACATGAAGGCAGCATATTCAGATGCACTGGGATCTGTCTGTAACAGGGTTGTTTTTTCACCTTCCCACCATCACTTTAGTATTCCCTTCTCTCTCTACTCATTGCCATGGACTAATGTTTGCATGCTGCGGTTCCAGGCTGTGTTGGTTCTCTTGTCTTTCTCTGACCTAGTTTTGGCTGTGTGAGCTGTAATCCATGCATCGCTCTCTCTCTCTCTTTCCCTGGCTGTCTCTCTCAGGCCCATATTTTCTGCCTGTCTGTATGCGAACAGTGTCCCACAGCCTTTGTCTCTGCTTACGCCTCTCTTCTGCACTGCACAGGTCATCTACAAGAAGTTCAATACCCCTTGTCCGTTTATGGACTTTGCATTGAATGGCACTGCCACTGGGCTGAATGTCAGTGCCACAGATCCCGGTGGGGAGCCTGATCCTGCCTGTATTCCCAAAATGGCCAACCTCAACTCACAAGTAGGTTTAACGCATGTCACTCAGTCTGCAAATCCACCTCCACTGCCATGGCCACTGACAGCCACTTACTTATGTTATAGTCATTTTCAGCATGTTGCCAGTTACGGTTCACAATTCAAGCATGGAAATCGCACTTGGTTTGAAGCACTCAGTTGCACTCAACAGGAGATCAGGGCTTTTGTGAAGCTGTTAATGATAGACAGTAGTCTGCGTTTAATGCAAGGCTCAAAGATGGACAGTGACCTCTGAGCTGTCTGCTGCTATCAGCAGAGGAATAAAAATTGCTTTGGCATTCTAGCGCTCACAGTCAGATCTTCAAGTTTGCCCTTTGTGAGCCAAACACATGGGTAATGAATGAAATGGGAAAGACTCGACATTCTCAAAGTACCCTTATTTTTCACACAGTACATAGCTTCACAACAGGAGAGGACTCGTTTAGTACTCTTAATCACAGCTAGATGCTGAAAGGGATAGTTGAGATTCTCTTCAAAGCAGTATGGGGTACTTATCCATAGTCAGTGTATATCATACAGTAGATGTCATTGCTCAGCAATGTGATGCTGTGGATTGGAGCAGCAGAAAAGCCTATTTTAACCACCTAAAAAAGTCCCACCTAATATCTATATCATCTGTAAGAGTTTTAAGTGTACGCTATATTGAGTGTATGCTATGTTTTTATTTCTTTATTTTTCCGTCAGGCAGCCAGCTCTGATGGGGAAGCCAATAACAGCTTTGGTTCAAGTCCACCAGACTCCATTGACAAAAATGATAATTTTGGCTCACTCAACATGGGAGCTGCTGGTCTACCGCTGCCTCGATCAGTAAGTTTATGTGTGTTAATGTGCCACTTTGGTGAATCCGAACCAACCCTTTTAAACGCCAAAGTCACACATTAACACAAATAAAATTACTGATAAAGGCAGAGGTAGTCCAGCAGCTGTTGTGTTCTGTGATATTAAATCACTTGTTTTCTCAATGGAGTGTGGCTATGAAGAAAGCGATAAAACACTTTAATTTTCCCACTTGAAATTATACCGTACACTGAAACTAATATTGACATTTTTAGGTAGGACTTTTTTGGGTGGCTAAAATAGGTCTTGTTGCTGAACACTCTGTATCTCCCAACTGGGGGTATGCCGACTGTCATCTACTGTATGTAATACACTGTATTTGGATAAGTAGCTCATACAATGACTCTGAAAGGTCCCAACTCTCCCTTTAAACTTGTTTGATTGTAACATTACATAACTGCAACAGTTTAACTTTCCAGAGCATTAACAAATACTGACTAGTTGTTCCCTATCAAGTGTTTATTCGTATCCCTTAAAGATGTATGAGACTTTCCTAACCCGGGCTAGTAGGATAAATCCCTGCTGCTTAGCAGCTTACAAGTAAGGCATTCTTAAACAGGCTAAGGCTGGTCCGCAGCCAGGGCCAAGTTAATCACAGGGAAACAATTAGCTCTCTGTGATGTGTCTGAGGGAGTAATGGGCAGTAAAGCGCGAGGTTGGTGGTAAGACGTCTGGGATGGCGCTGCTGTATCTATGGTGACCTGTTGGGGTTCATTTTCAGACGGCCTACACCATCCCCATCCTGGCGTTCGCCTTTGTGTGCCACCCCGAGGTCCTGCCCATCTACACAGAGCTGCGCAAGTATGTTCTTATGATGGAAAACTCCTGCTATTTTTTGGACAAGAAATGAGTTGCGTAACAAAGAGGAAAGCCACTATGTCTGATCTGTGCTTGGCTGATCACAAACTAGTCACATGCACTGCTTTCAATTTATGTTGAAATGCGTTGGCACTGCTTGTATGATGTAGCATGTTGTTAGTTTAACTTTATCATCCCGCTTTGAACCACTGTTGCTTCTTTTCCTAAGATTAATTGTGATGTGTTATTGAATCTTTGAAGCTTTTTCTTGCAACTAAAGTAGCCCTGCAGCTAAAGATGGTATTTTGTAGTCACTGGGCTACGTGCTTTGTATATGGGCATATACAATAATGTGACAGTGGATGCCCTGATGTTATGTGTGAGTGTGTGTGTGTCTGTGTTTATGTTTGTGTGTGTGTGTGACATCACATGGCAATATCTTCTGATTTCAGTCCCACCAAGAAAAAGATGCAGCATGTGTCCAACATCTCCATTGCAGTCATGTACTGCATGTACTTCCTGGCTGCCCTTTTTGGATACCTAACTTTCTATGGTGAGGCCTGGTCCTCCTCCCATCGCAGAATATTCTGTCTCTCGCTTGATCTGTCTGTACCTATGTTTCTATGTCTATCTCTCTATCTCTCTATCTATCTACCTATCTATCTATCTATCACACTGCATCATTTTGCCTTTTAATTTTCTTTAAACATCCACGTTATTTTGTTACATGTAGGTTTACAAGGTCATTAGCACAATATTAGGTCTAAATAACTATGTCATAGCAGCACAGTAATCCTGTATGCTGGAAAGCATCACGATGCGTCTGCCCCCTCTAGTGGTCAGATTGTAACTTTTACAATAACTATATATTCAACATTCAAGATAACTTATCTGTATATCTATATCTACTGCACTGAAAAGGCATCATTATTTATGAAGAGTTTATTAGGTGTATGGTAGCATTTATGTAATGTTAACAAAGCATGATTTCTACATTGTTCTCATTGCTATTTGTTAAAATATTTACCAGTTAACATTAATATTTTACGTCTATTATGATGATATTTCAATTCATATTATCATCACAAATGGCGGTTTGCCAGCTGGTTCAGGAAAGACTGATCTTCCCTCATCATTCTTGGACCTACTCTATGTTCCTCTCTTCTGATCTCTTTCAGGTGAAGTGGAAGCTGAGCTGCTTCACACCTACAGCCGCATTGATCCGTATGACACTTTGATTTTGTGCGTGCGTGTGGCTGTGCTCACTGCTGTCACACTCACTGTACCCATTGTGCTCTTTCCTGTAAGTACAAGTTTAGCACCTCAGAGGGAAACTTATGTATTTTTCAACCCGGACCCTATTTTACCGTGTTTTTGTGTCTGAGCAACTAATGGAGACAACCATTTTGGAAACTGGTCCAGTATTTAGAGAGATGTCGCGACTAAATAGGCTGCACTGTAATCCCTACAAACAAATGTGCACCTTCAGTTAAGGTCAATAAGAGTTGCTTGTTTTTTGCCATTGACAGGCTCAGATTTTCTAAGTATCTGACAACATTATGGAAAAGACCCTACGGAGAAATCACTCGTCTTTCACACCTTTCACTGGGACTGGCTGGAGATGTCTTGTCCTAAAATCTCAAGAGAGGTGACTTGTTGCATGAAAAACAACGGTGGAAACATTAGTAAGAGTTAGAAAGAGGAGTGCTAGGAAGAGTTTGATGGGTTGGGGTACAGAAAGTGTAGCTGCCTTTAGTTTACAACTTTTTGATACATGTCTTCAGACCAGCTGACGAAATAACATCTAATTTCTCTCATAGTCTGTCCATTTATCCCAGCGCTGCACATGCGTCCTTGCTTTAGTCTTCAGGTGAAAGGTCAGTTTTTCCATGGAAGTACAGTTCATCTACAATGTCCATCCACTGTTCTGGACTTGGAGGGTCAAGTTTCAGCCAGCCCCTAGTATTGGCCTTTTTGCATGCCAGTATAAGGATTTTGAATGAGTATCCTTCTTATTAATAATGTCCTCAGGTATTAATCCCTAGTCACAATCTGTTGGTCCCTTGAGATCTTGTAACCCAGACCTCTCTTAAGGATCAGAATAATCCCATCCCAGAATGTTTGTAGCTTTATATATGACCTATCTATATGTGAGTGATTGACATTCACCTGCCCACAGAGTCTCCAGCAGTATTGTTGTTTACCTGATTGTTTGCATTCATCTAAAAGATTTTTAATGTCATGATTAAATATTGGGTTGATTTCGGCAATGTGGAAGAGTAAGACTTCCTCCAAATAACAAACAGACGAGTGAAAGGTAAGGAAAAACATTTCATTTCTTAGTAAGGTCTTTCCCATAATGTTGTCAGACACTCATAATAACAATCTGAGCCTGTCAGTGACAAAAACAAGCCTTTTTAGTGGTTTCAGAAATTGTTGTCTCCATTAGTCACTTAAAAGGCCAGTGTGTAATATTTGGCATGGTTTATTGTCAATCTGAATCTGAATCTGAATATTCTACCCATTAATATGTTTATATAAGTGTATAATCGCTATAAAATAAAATTTGTTTGGTTTTCGTAGCCTTATAATTATGCTTTTATATATATATATAGCAAGGGCCTTGCTTTAGAGAGGTCGCCATCTTGCGCCGCCATGTATGTAAGGCAGCCCGAGCGGACAATCCAGCCAGCCAGAGAACGCGTTTCGCGTGTATAAATAAACCAACGAAGACAGCGGAAGGAAGGAAGAAGGAGGAGGAAACAGCAGAGAGTGTTAGTAGTTCGTCAATAGAGAGTAGTGAAAAGTTTTTTTAGTTATAAAGTTTGCGAATGGACCACACTTACCACGCAACAGGAGAGAATGAACCCGAACCGTCATTGACGAGGAAAAGAAGAGGCAACTTCACTCCTTGTGATGCACTCTCTGCAGCGCTTTTCCTCCTGATGATATATCTCCCAACGATGGTAGCACCAAATCCCATTCTGTGCATTCAGCCTCTCTTCTCGCCCGCTCAGCATCAAACACATGGAGTTCCTTATCTGTGTGCTCCGGCTCAAACAGGTATGGCTCTGGGTCTGTGTCCGCTACAAGAAACTCTTCAAAATCGCGTTCAAAGTTGTCCATTGCAGCTACTATAGTCCGGAGATATTGCTAGGCTAAATAAACAGCTGAGCTCTGTTTACTGGCTACGCTGTCAGTCAGTGTGCGGGCTGGAGATTGGTGGAGCAGAGAGGGGAGGGGGGTCCCACTCGGTATGGTAAACGAGTATGTGTGTATGAAGTGTGTCTGTTATGCTAGAAGAGTCAGAGTTTGGGACGGAGTCTTTTACCCCCTGGAGTGTTACCGGAGTTTTTGGAGTGCTCAAATAAACGGGCCTTTTTCCCAAACGCTCCTCTGGTCTCCTGCTCGTGAGGGATTCATTACAATATCGTAACATGGTTTAGATTTCTAAATAAATATTTACCTCGTCGCTAGATAGACCTACTCCTGAAAAACTCGTGTGCAAGGCTTTTTGTCCCTACAAGGCCACCGGGTGAGCGAGTGAGCCCTGCAATCTAGAATTTGACCACTGATGTCACTGTTTTCAACCCATTTTACACACTGGCCCTTTAAACACAACTACATAGAAAAATAGGGCCCAGGTTAAAAAATACTGAAGTTTCCCTAAGTTTACACATTGGCTCCCTTCTGGGAAATTACAAAGCAGTTATTTTCTTCATGCAGCAACAATTGTTAAAATAGCTTTTTTGCTATAATCAGGTACGGAGAGCAATCCAGCAAATGATGTTTCCAAACAAGACCTTCAACTGGCCCCGTCACATCGCCATTGCCATCGTTCTGCTCACTTCCATCAACCTGCTGGTCATCTTTGCCCCCAACATCCTGGGCATCTTTGGGGTCATTGGTAGGTTGGACCAACCCTGGGACAAGGGTGGTTTTGAAGCATCAAAACATTTAGACATACTTAGTTACTAGGCACCCAGACAAATCCTGAGTGGCATCGATGATGTCTTTAAATTCTAGGTATTGGTGTATTATGAATACTGACATTCTCTTATATATGTTACATAATCAAAACAATAGCTCTTACAGTATACCTCTGTTTGGAGTTTTTACTGTGCTGAATCACACTTTTCACCTCAAAGTGCAGACTGCTTCAAAGTTTGCAAATAAACTAACTCATTTTCCCATCTTTTCTGCTAATTTCCATATCATCTCTAGGGTGCTGTCAGACCTGCTGCAGCTCTTAATGAGACCTGAAGGGAATGACAATTCATGGTGGAACTCGGTTCATGAATAATTTTGTGCTTTTTGTCTGCTTTACAGGTGCCACATCTGCCCCTTGTCTCATCTTCATATTCCCTGCTGTCTTCTACATCCGTATTGTACCCAAAGAAGAGGAGCCAATGAACTCATTCCCCAAAATCCTGGTGAGCGTCTCATTAGAGGAACAGAAAAATAATTACATTTGTTTTAGGTTAGGGTTAGGGGAAGTTATATAAAGCTGATCTGTCTAAAAACACAGCATCAGTAGTATAGTATACAGTACATTAGATGTTCTGTATAAGATGCCCTGTGGCTTGAGGATGACCAAACACACATTTACAAATGACGCTAGTGAATACAAACCAAATTGCAAATACACCAGAGCACATAAAACAGTAGCTCACAGATTTGCCTGGTTTCCAGAGTTATGATTTGCTGCCCTCTCTGGTTGAAAGTTGTATTTATGGTTCACCTCTCACCACACCTGGAGCAAGATGAGAAGTTAAACTGGAGTTAAATGGGAGGTATGCACATAAACAAAATAAAACAAAACAATGCCTCATGCCTCAGTGAACAAAGAGTTCAAAAATAAGAAAGTTCTTGATGAAGTGAAGTCAAAAGGCTCTGGGGTTTAACAACAGCAAAACTATATCAAAACATCTGTTTACTATTTCTCACACAACTCTTGCAGTGCAATCCAAGTCTCATTCATCAAGTCATATGCTCAGTACTTCCCAAACAGAGAGCCTTTACAACAGGGAACTAAATTGAAGTGAAACTTATTTATCCTCTCTTCAAAACCAGACTCCATTGACAAAAACAGTAATTTTACATGGTTGAACACAGGGGCTGCTGGTCTACTTCTGCCTTGATCAGTAATTTTGTTTGTGTTATTGTGTGACTTACTCTGTGAAAAGGTTCATTCAGATTCACCAAAGTGACACAATGACAGGAACCAGCTAACTGATCAAGACAGTGATAGACCAGCAGCTCCTGTGTTCAGTGGATTAAGATTACTGTTTTTGTCAATGGAGTGTGGCTTTGAAGAGAGCATAGATCAATTCCATTTTAGTCCAGTTCCCTGCTGGAAAGGGCTGTCTGTGTGGGAAGCACTAAGCATACTTTTTTTTTTTTTTTTTTTTTTTAAATATATATTTTATCTTTATTTAATCAGGCAGTCTCATTGAGATCAAGATCTCTTTTTCAAGAGAGACCTGAGAACAAAGCAACACCTATAATAACACAAACACGCAGACACAAGCAGGAACAACACAACAAGGAATTAATAAAAACAGTTACATGAATCATGAAAAACATTGGCTGGGGAAGCTTTAAAAACTCCAAGAGGAACAAAAGATTCAAGTTTGAGGGTCGATTGTAACTCGTTCCATTTAAAAGGTGCATAGTACCTGAAACCAGATCTACCAACATTTGTGCGCATGCAGGGGATATCTAAGGTTAGGTAGTTACTGGATCGTGTACTGTAGTTACTGGATTTGAAAGAGAGAAGAGATGTGAGGTAGTTTGGTAGCTTTAACAGTAGAGCTTTAGAAATAAATAACATGAGATGGATATTTCTTCTTGTCTGTCAGGAAGTCCATCCAACTGTTTGATACAGAGAACAATGATGACTACGAAATGCGTCATTTGTGATAAACCATAATGCACTGTGATACACAGGGTTTAACTGAAGTGTTGATGGAGCAGCATGACAATACAGAATGTCACCATAGTCCAGAACAGACATGAAGGTTGACTGCACAATAATTTTACGGCTGGAAGAAGACAGACAGCCTTTAATTCTGTACAGGAAGCCTAGTGTGATTTTTAATTTTTGAGTCAGCTGTTGAATATGAGTCTTGAATGTTAGTTGACTGTCAAGTGTAATTCTGAGATATTTGTAGGACTCAACCTGAGTAATATGGCTGCCATTTAAAGTTTTGACTGGATAAGACTTGGATTATACTGTATGGGTTGTGTGAGAGTCTGTAAACAGATGATGTAAACACAGACCCCTATGACTTCATTTCATCAAGAACTTTTTAACGTTTTTGGATTCTTTGTCTACCGGAGGTATGAGAGTAAAACAAAATTATTTCACAAGTTCAAAGGTGAGTAATTAATATATACATGGTCATTTGAGGGGTGGAGTATTCCTTTAAGTTGTGCTTTTAGGGGGCGCTGATATGTAATTTTATCATTTTTGGAAATTCTCTAATATTTATATATGTGTCAGCCTCAAAAAACAGTATTTGTTGGGGTTTTTACCTCCATATGGTGAAGTAAAACTGATAAATTTGTCTGGTTAAAGCCGTTTACATGTTCAATGATTTACAGTGGAAGTTACTGTAAATATCATAATGCTGTCTTAATAGGGTACATCCAGGAAGTGTTCCTACAATGATCATTCGCTTTAACTCAATCACTCCTCCTCTCTTCTAGGCCGCCTGTTTTGCCGGAATAGGCTTCCTGTTTATGGTAATGAGCCTCAGCTTTATCATCATTGATTGGACATCGGGCACCAGCAAAGCCGCCAGTGGTCACTAGGCACCACCTTCCACTTTCTTTTTTCAGGTTTTATATTGTTGATTTAGATCTGTGTTGTAATGTTACAGTTTTTACTTTGAACGATGTTTGATGTTGAAGATGCCCCATCGTTTCCATCAGAGAATATCGGTCACAGAGACGGAGTCTAGAGTCCAGGATGGCTCTCGATTTCTCCGCAAAAGCTCTCACTCTAATGACATTACACTGTACAGTACATCCTGCCAAACAGTGACTGCAGATCCAGGCCAGTAGACTTTCCTGGAAAGTCGATAGCTGAATTTACAAAATAGGTCAGGTGCATAAAGATTAATGTTGACATGTGGAGGCTGTGCCTTGTGAGATGGATGTAAAAAAACAGATAAGTAACAATATAGAAAGCTGCTGTCTTTATACCCCTGTCCTTGCCGTCCCTGTCTTGTCCCTGAAATGATCTCTTATCTGCAAACTGTTACTTAGATAATAACACACAATCTGAGGCACCATCCTTTTAACTGTTGAATGACAAAAATCTATTGAGTGATAGAAAATATTTTATCATTATTTTTATGTCTATTATTATATTCTAAGTTATTTAAATAACTACATATTTGCCACTCCTCTGCGGCCACAGAGTAAAGTAATAGTAAAAGCTATTGCATAGAAAGAAAGATAAGGAATAGTTCAACATTTTCAGGACATACACTTACCCACGTTCTTGCAGAGAGGATTGGTGCCAATTTTCTCTCCTGAATACGAAGTAACAGCCAGCAGCTGGTTACCGGAAAATGTTGAACTGTTTTAATAAAGAGTGCAGCCTTTTTCTCCTACTCCACTAATGCGCCCTGCTGCATATTTTTTTAAGGTCTGGATGTGTTAGCATTCCCACCTCTGACAGAGCAGGGTGCAAAACCACAAAGAGTATGTGGTACAGTGTTGTGAGCACATTTATCATTACATTCCTACCCGATATGATCTAGATGTATATTTTTTATTATTAATCTCTACTTGATGAAAAACCTCAGAAGATGCAGTAGGGACTGACAACATGGTCCCCAGTTCAGTGTCAGTGTTCTTAATGGTCGAGCAGGGATGATTTTTACCTGGATGTGTTGTTTCTGAAGATTTACTGGAAGTAATCAGAGATAACCAAAACAAAAAAAAAACAACAGGGTCACTTCTAGGCTTGGGCGGTATTAAAGTATTACAGTATACTAGGGTATAGGGAAATCTTAAAGGTATGGTTTTTAATACCATCAAAAGTACAAATGCTCCTCTTTGTAGTAAACTCATACGGAAATGCTGTATTGAGACAATGTATTGTAGTGCACAGCATGCTCCACCAGAGGTCAGTGTCTGTTGGTGGAACAGGCAGCTTAGCTAGGAAAGATGGTGACTGTGAGTGGTGGGGATAACGTTACAGGACTACACAAAAAGATAAATGCCTCTGCCCCTGTTAGGAAGTTTTGCCGCATTTAACTATATTTTCAGATGACTTATCCCAACTGCAAAAGCAGTTTATTAGGCATATGATTTGATTCAACACATCATTCACTCCATTCAGCCCACCATTGTGTCGATATCAGCTGCAGCAACAAGTTTAATCGGGTCCTCCAGTGCGCTTATTTTTCTGTCTATTCATTATTCTATGGGCCATAAGTATTTAAACCAGCAAGACCTGTATGCTAATTGCATATTAAACACACAGCATTGTAGGCTAGACAAAGTCATACATGCAACAATAACTTTTATCATCAGTAGCTCAGCTTTTACATTTTTTCTTTTGTTTTTTTTCCCTTTACACAAATACCATTATATGCCGTATACCCCAGTGAAATGTCAGGAAGGTTTAAACGTATAAAGAAATAGATATCGCCCAAGCCTAGTCACTTCACAAAGTGGTTAGTACCAGTTTCGTGTCTGTAAATATTTCTGCGTCCAGCACAAGCTTGATCCCTAACAGAAATGACAGACACGGGATCGCTGTCTCTTTAACAATCTCGAAAAGTCGGTGGTTAGCAATAGCACTTTCCGTTGATAAGCACAACTTCTTGTAGCCATTAATAAGTTCAAACACAAGCAAATGATTTGTGATGATGAATTCACATATCTGATAGGTGTGATTTAAGGGCGCGTCCCTCCTATGTACCTAAATCGTTGGTGAAGTAATCAATCTAATGTAGATTACGAGCAAATTAGCAATGTATCGATGGTATAATATGGATGTCTTCTCAACAATTACTTGAAATAACGTAAAGGTTAGCGTTCCTGTAAGCCCCTGCGATCATTAGTTTCCTCCTCTGGTCCGTTCTGTAGATAAAACAATTAATTAAATGGATGTACTTTTGGAGGTTTTTAAGTGTGCGTGTTTAAAAAAAGAAAACATGGCTCCATTGTATTTGAACTATATATGCATCAGTGTTGTTAAACCTGGGTCTATACTCTATACCCTTGACTCCTGCCATTGATAGATGTACTCTTGTTTTAAACGTCATGTTTAATGTTTAATTGGTTGAATCTGATCTGATTAAGAAATGCAAAACCTGTTAATGATCTTTTTTTGTTTGTTGTTTTGCTTACATGTCTTTTATTGTCAGTGGCATATCATCAGTGGTATACTTTGGGTTGTTTCTGACTTCCTCGCTGCTTCTTGGCAGACATAACCTACTAACTCGGAGTTGTTAGTGAGATGGTGTACTTGCCTACATTTTGACTTTTTAATGATAAACTCTGTGACACCAGACTACAGTGAGTGCTGTATGGATAAGTGAGTATTGTCCAGTCAATTTGTTACACAGAAAACCTCTTTTAATCCCTTGTTTTGACATTGTATCTAGATATTTGGTTGTCTTTATGTATCTGTATGCAGAGGGGATCATGTGAATCAGCCACTGGGGCATAACGTAGTGTTAGGTGATGTATAACCAATGCAAGGGTTATATTTCTATCCCTCAACTGTTCCTAGTTTGACCTTAGTGAGTTTTCCAATGGTGCACACACTTAAAACACTTCAAAACCTCACAACATGGAAAAAATAGAAACATGAGGCAGCAAAGTGAGGGGATACACTGTGTTAGTGGCTGATACAAGATGATCTCTGAGGACCTCTATTTAGATCTCAGTGTTGTTAGTCTCCCTCTTTGTGTGATTTACTGAAAATGTGTATGATCGAATAGTAACATATTAAATATTGACACTGGCCAGCATTTATAAATAATGTATATAAATGTATACCCTTTATATTCTATATGCATATCTAGTTTGTACAATGTAAATAGCAAATTAAAGTTTTAGTCTGATTAAAAGATATAAATGTAATCATTTTCAAAGTGCTTATAAACCTTTTTGTCCTTCAATTCATGTCGATTTTCTTGTATCTCTATATATTTTAATATGTTGCTGGCAGTTACTGTACTGTAAACAATGTTGCAATAAAGATAATGCGGTAACTAAAATCTGATCTCTCATCATCTGTCACATAAGGCCATCAGACACAGGAGACATTTAAGACTTATCTGTATTTTATACTAATCTGTTTTTCAGACCCTCACCTACATTGTGTGAAATACTTGAAAATGTGTATTTAATATGATTAAAAGGCTAAAATGATGTGACCTTGAATTCATAATGCATTATTCAGTGTACTGCAATCTCTTGCGTAGATCGTGTGAGTGAATAAGCAGAATGATAACAGCTTTAGACGAACCACTAAGGTTTTGTTAGCTCTAAGAAGTATATAACCTGAATTTTTAGGCAAATATTTTTCAGCAATAAAAGGACACTGTGATTGTATTTGATTTAATATATTTGATATGTATTATATTTCACAAATGCATATAATTTCACCTAAATGAACAGTGTTGCTTTTTTTGCAAAATGCAAATGGTTTTAACATGAATAAGACTAAGATAATAGCTTATGAAAAGGGAGGGTCAGGACTCAGTCCACAAGGTGACACTATAGAGCTGTGGTAGGCATTGTCAATGGCGGTATGACCACCATGCAGTGTAACAATGTTGGGTTTTTATAGAGCATCTGCTTAAAGTGTAAATTATCCAGTCTGTATTGGGACTATTTGGAGTCTTAGTTTGCCTTCATATTGTCAGAGGCAAATATTGTACATTTTTACCTAAACATATATAACCAACAGTTATAGTTACAAAGGATTTTACGGCTTAAAATTATTTCAAGATCAAATATATCATAAATCATACATCATGAAGTATAAGGTCCAGTGAACATTTGGCGGTTTAGTGGACCTTATACTTCATCCTGCTTAACTTAAGCCTGTTGCCCTCATTCATGTACACTGTTTTTTGCCATTCAGTGGTAGTAAGATCACAATATACTAATCCATGGAAAAAATAAGATGGCAGCCATCTCTGCCAAGTCAGTCAGTCAACCACGACACAAAAGTGGACAAGGTACAAAACCTGATCACATTTAATGGTTGAAACTTGTTTATTTATGATTAATATAAAATATAAAAATAAAGTTAATTAGTTAGTAGCAGTTTATTTCGAGCATGTAAATAGCAAATAAACAAAATAGTCATACCATGGTGGACAAACATAAAGAAAAAAACAGATTACTAAAGGAAGCATGAAAACTGAAAACAACATATAATGATGATTTACATGTCCAAAAAGGAGTGGGAGGAAGTACACATTTATTAATTCCTACCCCTTCTCCCTATATTAATAATAGTCAATTATGTAGCTCCCCATCACTATAAGGTTGTACAATGATTTATTCTCCTAGACCTATTCTAATATATTATATTAATTACCAATAATATTTGTCTTACAGCATGATAGATAATTACAAAAATAGCTAGAAAATAGAAATTCATACACATATACACCCACTGTCAATATGTGCAATAATTTAAATTGTGCAATAACCTTATTTTATCTTTACTGTATATATTCTTTTTATTATCTATTTTAATGCCACTGTATCTGTGTATATTGATTTAGGTTACGACATATATATTTTTGTAAATAATCTTGTTTAGGTTACTATAGGATATATATTTTTGTAAATAATCTTGTTTAGGTTACTATAGGATATATATTTTTGTAAATAATCGTGTTTAGGTTACTTTATTTTGTAAATAATGTTGTTAGATTTTCTTATATTTTCACTTAACATTGCCCTATATGATATATCTTTCTACCCTTGTAAGGAGCACCTGTAACGCCAACAATTTCCCCCCGGGGATCAATGAAGTATTTCTGATTCTGATATACACCTCATATATATTCAAAAATAATCTCATCTTTATATCCTTATCCAATCATGACAGATGTGTTTTGCTTTGTCAAATTATGTATATACACACAAACTATGCACAATTACACAAGCTATGTATAAACACAGACTATGTATATATACATACTCACACATATGGCAATAAATAAATGAATAAATAAAGAGTTGAAATAAAAAACCCTTCTTGTCAAATGCACAGTCTTGAAAGTGAAATTTCCCCTTAAGTTATAACCCTCTTGCCTTTCAGTGAATCATTTCTTAATATTTCCTGGTAGTAAATTGTATTTTTTTGCTTTAAATATTATTGGTACTGTCTGTGCTTCCACAAGATCTCTACATTTTAAGAGTTTTGACTGTAAGAATAATGAATTTGCATGATCCCTACATCCTGTCCCATGAATGATCCGAATTGCTTTCTTTTGCAAAATAATTAATGGATGAATTGTACTTTAAGTAAGTAATATAGGTATGGAAGAGCCAGTGAACAGTATAGACTGTGATTTTACTATTCTCCTCTCAGCTGGGGAATCATATAAGCCCCTGATTTTGCCACTGGGGGCAGTAATTCATATGAAATCCCAGGCAGCTCTTGAAGGAAACAGCATCCCATCTTTGACTACATTTCCCATGAAGCACCGGGAGTGGGCGTTTTTTTTTTCTTCTGGTGAAGGTTGGCCCTGCTGCTGTTGAGTTGGGAGGTGACGGCGCTGTCTCCCTGTTTGTCGGGCGGAGGGGACTTCACGGCTGCTACGGGTGTGGCTTCAAACGTGATAAATCTCAACACGGGGAAAGAATGCGTAACGGCAAAAGGGATTAAAACAAAAAGAGAGATACAGCAGCAAAGATAAACAGCATCTGAAAAGTGTGCGGTAGCTTCACTGGCAGTAGGAATCCGTATGCTCGGTTTTTCAACAGCTGGAATACTTTTTTTTGTGTGAGCTGAACTTCGTGGACCGTTTTCGTGTGTTTTAACCTGTTCCGATGCTTTACCGTAGGAGCTACCGAATTAGCTAAAAGTCACGTCCACAAAAAGTTATTCACGCTTTGTTTTCGGCCGCTGGACAACTTCTCCACTTCTCGTAAAGACACCGCCGATGCTGTCCAACTGACTGAGCAACCAACGTCTGTTTGGGAATTTTAAACGTTAGAAATCCAAGTTCACAAACGCACGAGGAAATCTATGACTGTCGCTCCGTCTCGCGGATGAACGGACTCCGTCACGTTTGTCGCCACTCATCAAAAAGGGAAGTCGCCTTACTCAACTTTCCAACCCTTGTTTTTTAAATACGGGTCTGCCGGACTCCGTCGTTGATATTATTTTTTCCCAGGTGATATTTTCCCACTAAGCAGCAGTCCTGAAGCGCGCACTAGGAACCATGGGTTGTACAGTTAGTCAGGAAGATAAAGCCGCGGCCGAGAGGTCTAAAATGATTGATAAAAACCTGAGAGAAGATGGAGAGAAGGCGGCGAGAGAAGTGAAACTGCTGCTGCTGGGTGAGTAGGCTGTCACACCGCTTGAGACTGACTTGCAAAAGTGCCACATTACAGACGAATTGTGCAACAGCACGAAACCCTTGGCCAATTGTGCAAATATGACACAGGAGCACAACAGAGAAGAAGTCCATTTAGCTAATGCTATTAATAGTAACACATGTCTCTTAAAACTGTGGCCTTCATTCACATCCACACTATTGAAGTGTTTTTTCTCCACACCAGAACACTTGGTTTCACCCACCTCCTGAGGAGACAAACGTGGCAGCAGTTGTGCCACCAGATATGTAGTTAGTGTGAGTGCAGCCCTGTAAACTTGACCTGCCACTGTCTCAAGTTCAGATGTTAAAAAGCAGCATTTCCTGCTGCACTTTGCCTTCATTTCAGCCTCTGCTTATAAGGGTTTGGGGTTGAAACAGCACTCTGGAGCACATGTCTCAGTCCACCAGAGGATCTGTTAAATACAAAACCCATGGGTGCTGAGTGAGAGATCAGAGCAATGTCTGGTTTCTTTTGACAGGGCAGTCAAAATAGGCAGTCTTGCATATTTGTGGTGGTTTCCTCCCATCAGGACTGAACTGAGGGGTCAGACATGGCAGGGTCTGGGTGATCATGAGTGGGGCTGCTGTTTGGATAGAGGGTGAACAGAGGCATACATATACACAACAACTGGCTGAAAATACTGCAATGCATTGAAGACAGAATGACACTTCCCCGGGCTCTTAAGTATCTGCCTGCTTCCTTTGACTGGCTTTATGAATGCTGCATACAGCTAATGGATACATTGCTATTGTCTGCAAAGTCTTTTAATATTGAAGCCGTGCTGGTGGCGTGCCTGTTGGTTTTTATTTCCCATGTCAAGGCTGTAACTATAGTGTATACCAGGATACACACATTTCCTTCAGTATTCAAATATGCTCAAAATGCATGGTGTACTGATTTAAAAGGCAATTTCAGTGTCAATTGATAGGCTGTTATGCTAAATTCCTGTCAGTAGCTATAGCTAGCACACATTAAGCGGACACACATCCACCCAGCAACAAAAATTGGTGCTTACAGACAGTTTAATGTCTTTATTACATTATTTGTGAAGTCTAAGTAAAGTGTCAGTCAATTATGTTGCATTGCATGTGTTATTTGAGACAGCAGTTGCTTTTACCTATGGCATATTTATATAGTAAACTGTATAGATATACGTGAGTTTGACAAATGAAATAGGAAATGAGTTTTCTGCAGATTTGGTCCCCCCCAGTGTTGACTTCATGGCTATGGCTTTGACCCACATGCTCACCCATTTTAGACGATCCTATATTGTTTTCTAGCACCTGCTTTTTTCATGGAGCAAGGATCCACTAAGCTTTAAACCTTTGTTTTGTAACTCAGACACGTGGAAAAAAAGGGCCAGTCTGACTGGCTGCCTAATCAATGCTTGGTATGAATTAAAAGTTGAAACCAGTACATTCCTGCATCAGCAATGTGTTTGAGCTCATGCTCATTGATTTACACTTCAGAAGCTACTCCACTTATTACCTCAAGAGAATCAATGTAGTTTTGAGTGAGTCATTTTGTTAGAATAGACCTGATTTTATTGAAAACACCTTGCCGAACATATGCTCAGGTACAAATGGATATTGATCCTGTGCGCAGAGAAATCTCAGGCAAACTTGAATTACACTTGAAATATTATCATTGTTATTCCGCAGGACTCTCAAATGTACTCTTTCCTTTCTATAGCCTGTATAAATCGGACGTAATTGGGTTATTTTGTTAACCCATTAAGTGACAGGTTGGTGATCACAGAATCACAGAATTGATTGTCACCCTCTTTCCTGACAGAAAACAGAAAATTCAGTTTAAATTGATAGGGAGGACCGTGTTTTTCTCTCCTGGGTCTTTGAAGAGACGGCTGGTTGTTAAGTTGTGCCCCTGGTTAGAAGGCTAATTACATGCTCTGCTCTGTACAGCAGGTCTCATATCAGTAATTACCATCCGGTGCAGTGTGTAGGGGTTGAGAGGAATTATAGGAGAGGTCTGAATCTGAACCGAGGGTTTGTGAATTTGTGCGTAAAGACTCACGTCATGCAAGTAAGACTTTTCCCTTCACTTGTGCATTTTGAGGGGGAAAAAAAGTGTCACGGCATGCAAAGGCTGTTTATACACAAACCTGCAATTTCTTGTGGATTCTGGTCTTGGAAAAGTTAAAGTTAAATTTTCTGAAGGGTAAATGCAGCTGTGCACAAATTAACAAAATTTGATCCGTACGGTTGATTTCGTTCTCCCCTACAATGTCTACATGTTTTTCTTTTTAAGTTAAAGACAGTGTTTCAGTCTAATTGCATTATTCTTTCTTGGAAGATGTAATCTATTACATAAAAGATGCTTTGTTGCAGTTTGTAGTTGTAGCATGATCCATCTATTGAGAGCAGTATGTGTGATGGAGGTGTGACATCCTTCCAGAGGTGCTACATCACACCTCCAGGTATGCTTTTTCAGCACTCCGATCTGATGCCATGGTATCTCTTGGAACAGCTGAGAAAAGTCTCCCTGCTTCCTACATGGCCACACTAGTAAGTGGTCTGTGAAGCCCAGCTTGTAAATTGTGATCCAATGTCCCTCCTAAAGCAAACTCAAGAGACCCTTGAGATGAGGTGAGGGGGTTCAGGATGAAGGATGCCTTGTTGCTACTCAAATGATGAATCTCTTTTTGAATCAGCTCTGAATCAACGCCTTCCTTCAATGAGCAGAGGAAGTCTAACCACAAAAAGCTTAAACAAAATGTTTGCACTTTTATATTTTACCTGATGTAAACAAATTCAATTAGGTATTCCCTTCATGACTACTTTTCTCTAATTATGCCTCACCAAAAAGAAGGCTGTGTCAGGTTGTTTTGTCTTGTTAGTTGTCCCCCAGAGAAAGCCATTAGTTAATGTAGCAGCAAGGACTTCGTACCGTTGAGGCTTAAGCTTTCATTAACAGGAAGCACTCATTCACAGGCATCCCCGCTGATTCTGGTCTTTGATTGGCATTTAATCTCCTCCCCGTCCACAACAAGAATTTCTCTGCTCACTTGAGTTGATTTTCTCTATTCTTTGGCTTACTAACCTTTTTTTCTTTCTTTCAGCTCAGCACAAATGAAAAGTTCCTTTTTGGCAGCATGCTCTGCTTAAACTGTGAGAACAGCAGCCTAGTAGTAGGAAATATCTCTGCATGATTCAGCACACACACACACACACACACACACACACACACACACACACACAGTCTTCTATGTTAATTGTATTGTACATAAACACATTGGCTTAGAGGCTTGATAGGCAGTGCTGTTATGTAAATACTCTGGCGTGGTGAATGCATGCATGCTGCCTCTGGGCACAGTAGAAAGCCACATTTGCCTATAACACAAATATATAGACACGGTACTAAAACCGTCTTCGATGTGTGCGCTCATTAAAGAAGCGTGCCTCACATTTCTGTAGTGGAATACTTCCCTCTCCCCCCACAGCTGTCAGCATGACAGGATCGAGGCGATAAATGATGGAAAATAAAGACAGTTTTATCGGGCTGCGGTGAAAAGATGCTGATCGCGTTCTTAGCGGAAAAACAACTTGGTCTATTTTAAGTCTTAATAACAAGTGATATGGCAGCACTGTCATTCGTGTCCATTGAGGATAGTGGACGTGTTGTTCTTTTATGACATGATATACAAGACGGCACTGCAGTACACATTATAGGCTCCTTTTATGACTTGGTCGTCGCTTCAGTGTTGAATTGGCTCGGATTCCATTACATATCCCCCCGTGGTCACTGCAGTGAAGCCGGCTGCCACATGTAAGGCTGACATACTGTTTAGCCTGCAGCTGGTTTAATTTGTGATCAAAGCATCAAATGGTTAACCTAAAATGAAGGCAGCAATGCTCATGCCATGAAGCAGGGAATGTGCTGTTGATGTTTTCAGGCTAAGAATATAACATCTGTGTGTGGATGTAAACACAAGCTTGTATAACTCTAACATGGTCACCATGACTATTTTTACATTAAGACAGAGGTCATTTTTATGAACCGACATGATTTTTTTTTTTTTTAAACCACAGACGACAGAAAGAACACATGATATGAAACCAGTCATACTCTCTTCCTCTTTTTAATGTGGTCTCTGCAGTGTGCGTGAGGATGCTCCCTCATTAATCTGCATACTTTGCTAAAGCCTTGGTCAGGAAGTAGGGAAATGGACTCCCAGTGAACGCTGACGCAGTTATTGGATGATGTGAGCTCCGACGAAAAAAATCAGGATAGAGCCTACCTAGATAGTGGATATTATGGTAAACTATGAGTGTGTTATACAGATTTCAGAAAGATCTAAAGGTGCTGTAAATCTGTATCTGGGAGATGAAGATATGTGCTGTTCATACCAGCAGCATTAGGTGTGTGTAATAGTAGGAACTGTCACGCGTTTATATTTTGTTCTGGATCATTTAAAGAGGCAACAGATAGGATTTTTTTTTAGCTTGGTGCCACCTAGCGTCAGTGGTGTTGTGTCGCACTGTCGCAAAGACCAAATTGACTGTGGGGATCAGAGATAATCAATAAAATGTAGGCTGTAAAGCCACCGGTATACCTTTATATGTAGAATGAGAAGGGGTGTGGACACTCTAAAATAAATAAATAAATGAGTAAAGAGACAAAGGAACAATTATCAGATTTATCTGAAGAAAAAACAAATAGTAATGCACATAATTATACCAGAATGCACAGTACCAGTACAAACAACTCACAGTAAATTATACCAATATGCACATGTAAACAGTCCCAGTTCTAGAATAAACGGTACCGTATAAAATGATGCGGTCGGTTGGAGCTCAAACTGAATGGGAAACAAAATTCAGTGTTCACTTAGCTGGGCGATGTCCGTTGATAGCTGCCTCCATGAGAACAGAACAGAAGGAAGGGGGGGTGTATCACTGTCCGAGGGCTGCCGTAGAATGGCAGCGAGGATGTCAGCCGACCAACAATTGCTACCCGGTCCCTGGTTTCGGCGATTTGCAATGCTGGCCAGCTAGGAGTTAACTATCATCCAGTACAGTACAGTACAGTCCTCTCTCATCTAGCTAACATTTAGCCATGTTACTTACTGATCCATTAGAAAGAAAGCTAGCTGGGCATCGGTTTTGAAGCCTCTTTGGTCACGGAGCTCCCTCCATCTCTTGAACGCCTGACTGAGGTTTACTCTTGTTTTTCCTCTTCTTTTATCACTTTTAGCTCTTCTTTGCCTCCTCAGACAGAGGAGCTCGTTTTCTTTTGCTAGGCCATTTCTCACTTGTCTCCAAACTTTGTCCGTCTGTCATTATACTCGTGACTCAACTATCTCAAGCCCAACTCCTCATAAGGACTTGCTCCAGTCCCTGATTGGCTGGCCGACCAATTTCACAATACATGATGCGTTTCTTGCCGTAAAGCAGATTTTTTCCGCGAAATTTTGGCACCGGTGGCAGAAGCTTATTGCACAGCTACTAAGTAACCTATGTAAACGCTGATAGTCTGATTTTACTGTGGCCACTACCCTGTTCAACCCACATTATTTTCATAATGCTATATTTAGGAAAAGATGCTATCTGTTGCCTCTTTAACCCATATACACACTACTCTCCCCTTTATCATTTTGCATGAGCCTTATGAGAATAATGCACATATTTTTATTCTTATTTTATAGAAAATATTAGCTGTGTTAGAGAGACAGTTCACTCCATATTCAAAAATTCACATATTTCCTGTTACCTGGAGTGCTGTTTATCAACTTCTCTAAAGTTCTGTCTAACGTCCGTCAAATCTGACATTGCAGTGCAGCATTAACAGTACTTAGATTTGGGAGTTGCAACCTTTTTTTCCTTATTTTTGTAATATATTTTGTCTGAAACTGATTAGTACGACAACCATATATTCATTTTCCTGGAAGTGTTTATCTTGTCTTGCAGTTACTGTCACATGCCTGATCTTTCACCACAGTGGCCATCAGATAAACTCCTGGTATGGAAATAATTGGAGGATATCTTTTTTCCATAATGGTCCTTTAAAGGATCAGACACTAATGTAATTCATAACGCCGTCTTTCAAACATAATCCGAGACATTTGACGGAGGTACATTAAAGAAGATGGAAATCTATTTGGCACAGAGTGAGCTTTAAATATAAACACACACACACACACATCACTCTTTCAAACTGAGTACAGTTTGTCCCTTTGAGAATTTATTTTTATAATTTATGTTTGTGTTGTGTGTATTTTATTTCCTTGTTGCAATGAAAGGCCACAGTCAACACCTCAGGGTGACATTTTAGCTGCCTTAATTTTATTAGCCTATAAGCAGTGTCACACATCTTCAAAGGCAGTGGGTTTCAGGAGAGCAAACAGTTACCTTCGTTTCTCTTTAACACTTTCATTAGGTAACTTTCTCCGAGCTTAGCACTGCAGACACAGTATTGATTAGAAGGAGAGGGCCTCTATCGACTAGCCCAGCCACTGCTACCGTTTGTGAAAGCCATCAATCCGAACAGAGCTGAGCTGGGAAACCTGAGCTATAGCTACTGTGGCAGCATGGTTAGAGACGCAGAGAGCCCAGGTCTCTCTGGTCTGATCCCGTTATTATCTCTTTGCCAGTTGGTGATTAGAGGTGTTTGACTGGTCTGCAAAACTCTGGAAAGCTACTCCTGTCAGGCCCAATTTCTTTTCAATTTTCTTTCATCTCTCTTTAGGTTAAAGGGGCGCGATGATCAGAAGCACACTGAAGAAGTAAAACATCATGAGTCAAATTGTTTAAATACAATATTTGTCCAAAAACGCCAAGCAGCACATTGAAGTCCAAAGTCTCTCCAGCACAGTCACCTGTTTACCGTAGATAGTCATGTTTGATGACTACACAAGGTGACATGTTCTACTGCTGGCCAGCCCATGCGGTCAGTGCTGCATAGACACCAAGTTCCTCCCTCTTATTAAAGTCAGTGTCTGAGTTTTAGTGGGTGTCAGGTATAATTACAATTGGCTGATTATAGAGACCTGGGTTTCTCTGGAGAAACCGAGTCAGACTGACCTGTTCCACAAACAGCTCTACGTCTCAGTGCCCGCTCTGGCAGCGAAGCACACTTTCATAGTCCCCCAAGAAATCTCGTCTGAACATCAGCTACTTAGCGGCTGCATTGTAACTGATATTTACAAGGAGCACTATTGGCAAAAATGTGCCAATTCTGTGAGATTTATCAAATGAGCTGCTGCCCTATGTCTTTTGGGTGACTTGACCGTGTTTACTCAACAGTCTGCACCACAGTACTGCCCAATTAGCCGTATGACGCACTGGATAGCAGATCTGTGTGTGTGTATGTGAAGGGGCAGAATATCCTGCAATTACAGGGAGAGCTCCTAAGATAAAGCCTGCTCCTGCAGACTGTGTGTCTCAGTGTGAGTCCACAGGGACAAAGCTCCACTATCCTTTCTGCTCTGGAAATACTGATAGCATACACACAGCTCCTATGTCTTTGCTTTACATTATTCCTGCTGTTTGAATATTTTAATGAGGAAAGGCAATATGTGGCCTTTTTCGTGCGTGTCTCTCAAGGTGTGGGAGTAGTAACTGTCTTGAGTGCAGCCCTCAGGATTCACCTTGGTTCTGGTCCCCACAGGGTGTGAAGATGCTTGACACGGGCAGATCACAAGTCTTATTCTCTGTGCGCACCCTTTAATGTGTGTAGGAGGAGGAAGTAGATACTGCAGCATGTAGACCTGCAGACAGGCGTGCACAGACACAGGAACTGTTGCAAAATGCAAAGCTCTCTTAGTGAAGAGACAGAAGGGAAAAAGGCGCAGATGCAGAATGTTCAAATGAGTTTTCTTGATGTCTTTTTTTTAAATGGTCAGTTCAGCCAAATTTACAGAAAAAGTACTCAGTTAATCATAAGGGTGGCCAGCCATGCAGATAGAATTTGGCTTAAGCAGCTGAGTTTTTCAGCTCTTTTCCACTGAGACTTCTAGAGCCAGCCCAGCACACTGAATGGCATTTCCTTTTTGCTGCTCAAAGTGCTGAACCTGATTCATTTAATTTCTTTTGCCAAAATATATGTAATTCTGGTTATTTTGGACAACTGGTACACAACCCTTTTTATGCGAGATACTTACTACCATTTACTGCAAGTTTTTAAAAAAAAAAAAATGCTGCAAACTATTGACTGTTGACAAAGGTGGCGAGGAGGTGAGATCTGAAGATTATCCCAAGAAACTGGGATGTTGTTTGTTGTTAGACATGCTTTTGACAAGCATTTTAAATGTTGTCTTTCAGGGATGTTAGCACCACAAACAAAGTATGCATTCACCTGCTGTGTATTGGTCAGGCTGCAGAATACAGTTGGCTGATATGTAAAAATGTTCCAACCGGCCACTTTCAGCCTCGCATCTGGTGACTGCCACTATATTCGCACATGTGTGTGTTTGCAGCACCCTGCTAAAACCCCACCCTCCGTGAGCTGCTACACAGTCAGAAACACTGCCTCTGAGTGGTCTTCAAATCAGAAACACAGCCTCTGATTAGTTGACAGACTCACCCCAAATAATCACAAAAGGCATTCAGTGTCAGATTTATCATGATGGAGTCATTTTAAGACATCACAAGGCTGGATTACAAATCTACTGAAAGCGATTGCATCGGAGTAGAGCGACAGTTATCTTCTGGGCAGAAAACAAAAAGTCTCTTGTATGCTGCATTCCAGAGATACCTAATTTTTATAAAGTTGTGTTGTATATGACCTCATCACAGTTAGCTTTTGTAGTGTCCAGTATGTCAGCTCTTTCTCATCAGTCCTGTTCAATGCATGGTGGTTGGAGAGACTTGCACATGCAGCTAGAAAAGCTCCACCTCAGCGATACAGTGTGCAGTTTATTTTCAGATAACGTTACATTAGACATAACATTTATTTTTCACTTGACCGTCATGCCTGATTATACAACAGTTAGTTCCGGCCCTGCAATCTGATTGGTCGAGAGACAGTAAAACCGTGACGATATTGGAGTACAACATCACGGTTATTTCACTGTGTATGTATCACTCCGCCTCACAGCTGATTGCCATCAACAATCAAATCAAAACTGACGGTTAGTGTCAGTTAGGTCAGCAGTTGCATTGTAGGCTAATTAATTCATCCACTGTCAAACAGCCAAAAAAATGGATTTATTTCCTAAAATAAGTTTTGAATTGAACTGTCATCAGAGGAAGATGAGGGCGAGGAGAAGCTGAATCCATCTGAGCACACATCCAGGTTTGTCAGTGTTTCATCAGCGGAGCTAAATGACTTTGAGAAAAGCAACATACTGTCAGATCAGAAGGCAGAGTCGGCTGCGCCAGTGAAGCGACAGTCCACCATGCAGTCACCAGAGACTTATTTCACCGGCTGCACAATTAATGGTAATGTGCAGATGAATGTGTATAAAGAGTAAGTGCCTGGTGCACCATGTCTGCGTTACATAGCAATGGTGACAGCAGAGTCCTGAGGGAACTATTTTTGTTGGCGGAAGACAAATAAAATGCTTAAATTATCTATTTTGTCCTCATTTTTTTAACATTTCTTAATCAGTCTTGCTTATTTAACTGCTGAACTGTTGCCTGCGGCCTTGTGCCTATGACCGAATCACAGCCATGATGATATACAAGTATAACATCACTCCCTCTCGTGTGATATTGCTTAATTGTCATACATGAGACGTTCCATTTGCCTAAACACAAAGTTCACTTGTCCCGGGCAAATGTTAACGGCGTGCCCTGACTCCCCGCCATCTCTCTCTGCTGCACGCTGAGCAGCGGCTCTCACTTGTTCTTTAGAGGAACACCATTGAATTAGCATAATAAAATGACAAAAATTGCCCACTCAAAAACAACTGGCGATTTACTCTACCAGTTGCAGGTAGGCGATATATCCGTCCAGTTGCCCAACTTCCTTGCAGAACTGTTAGTAGTGGAGGTCTGAAACTTGGGTGAATAATTCCAAATTTATCCGCATTGCTAGATACCACTGGCAACCAAAGAGAAAATGTCCTTTCTTTTGTATTTTGGATTAACTGACCTGCTCATGCACATCAGTGACTATTCTGTCTTTCTTCCATATTTTGCCCCAGGACCACAAAAACCTTTCTTTTCCAGTTTTAACCCAGACTTGATTGACATTCTGTAAAGTCCATACAGTGCTCCCTGTAGTGCTGCTTATTTTCCTTGGTTCCCGAAAAAACACAATTCACTACTCAAGTTCACGACCCCCCCATAGCATCACCAGAAATGTCAAAGTTCCCCTTTTTATTTTGCTTACATTTCCAAGTGTCCTTGGGGAGCGGGGACTGGGGGGGGTGGGGGCTTTCTTTGTCTGACCATGTCATTAAACGCACATACAGCAAACCATTATCCCCTCTCTCCCCTCCCACAATCCATTTCCTTCTTCTTGCCATTATAGGAAATGAGCTCACTCCACTTCCCCTCCATCCACAGCGGGTTATCCTGTCATTTTTCTGTACTGGAAGGTCTGGTACTCCTGGGCTTCCCTCAGGGGCCGGCCTGCACCCTCAGCTTTGGGCTTGTATGGATGTTGAAACCAGCTAAAGTACACTGACACAGCCCGATGTCAAGATGTTACCCACAGAAAGAATATAGCTGAAGTTGTGACTCTTTGGTACATTTTATACCAGAAATCTTGGAGGAGAGGTGGGCAGCACTTGGGTGTAGGGTGAGGTGAGGATAAAAAGAGGAGAAAGAGAGGATGACTTTAATAGGAAACAAAATCCTAGTAGAAACGGTTATGAGATAATAAGTAAGGATGGAAGCAGAGGGTGGGCCACAGTTTGTATTTAACCAAGTGGAAGATTGAACATGTCTGCATGATCAGCAGGGAGGCTTCGCTTAACCACAAATATCACTGCTGAGCTTGTTCGCAGTGCAGCCACGGTTTGATCCTCTCAGTCCTTTCATCTCTCCTGTAGTATTGTTCAGATGTGTTTTTAGGTGGAGGACTTGGAAGGACGAGCAAAAAGAGCGCAGAAAGGGAAATAAAGGCAGACTCTTTCCAGCTCACAAAAGGGCGAGCTCCAAGATTTTATCTTGAAAAATGTTGTCAACAGGTCTCCTGTGTTTTGTAGCGAGTGACAGTGTGCCGCTGCAGAGTTGTGAAATGGTGATGTAGTGAAGCTGTCAGGAAGCAGACAACCGAGGGAGGGGGAGGTGTCGCTCTCCCAGAGGTGCAGGAAGCGGTGGAACTGCTTGTAATCTCTCCCCCAGCGTGCCCTTCTTCACTTCTGTAAAGTTTTCCAGTATCAGATTTAGTTTCAG
Organism: Epinephelus lanceolatus; assembly: GCF_041903045.1. Lineage (NCBI taxonomy): Eukaryota > Metazoa > Chordata > Actinopteri > Perciformes > Serranidae > Epinephelus > Epinephelus lanceolatus. The sequence continues at coordinate 25,415,266 of NC_135734.1, read as the reverse complement.
TCAGGACCTCACTTGATCTGTCACACTCTGCTGGCTTTCATCTGCCTCTGGCTTCTGTTGGTGTTCATCTGAGTGGGGAAAGAGCATGGAGTGAGGTGCCTAACATAACTTGAGCAGCGGGGGCCCATGTGAAGGTGATAGATGGTGGGAATAGTTTAGATGTCACACTGGGTGAGGGTATGTTTTTTCCCCCCAGGGGGCTCAGGGTGATAATGTTGAGACAGCTGCACTGTGAAAACTGTAATTGAGAGGTCAATTTGTTGCAATAGAATAGCCTGTCCTCAGCTCTCTGCTGTCTGACAACCAGACAATTACAATCCATAAACTTCATTTGAATCTCTGATCCAGTCAAAATGTCTCACTCTGAGCTTTTGTCTATAATTGGGCCTGTATTCTCCAATCATGTTCTCTCTATAAAACCTGTACTAAACTTAAAGCCTTGCTCTGAATTTAGATTTTAAAGTCACTATTATTCATACTGCATAATTTCTATTTAAATCTCAGTGAGCCCAGCCCTAAATGAGGTTAACAGCAGACATTTATTAGGTAACTGAGATGAAATCATACTGTTGCCTTGCCCGTGTGGTTTGAGTTTCTGAAAAGGCACGAGATGTTACTCTAACACTGTGTCAGCTTCACAATATTGCTCATATATTCACTGGATCACTGCAGTCACATTCGAGCATTTTATGATGATTATATCGATCGGAAGCAGTGCACTGTTACGCCCCTACCAGCAGTTGTAAGTTGTATCACATCCGTGCCCTTTTGCAGGCCACCTGGACAGGCAGTTGTTTGCACTGAAGCCCGGCATGCTGCCTGAGTGTATTTTTCTTATTTCTCAAGTTACACCTACGGCTGAATGACCTCAGCAATATTAATGGCACCGAGAGTTGGTGCTGCGAAATCGATTCATGCCAAAAAATTTGACTTGGGTATTGAAGGAAATGTATTTCTTTGTGACAAATTACTTGGTACATCAAAAACACTGTGTTCACCTACCAGAACCAATAAGAGCTTCCCTCTGTTCTACAAATTATGATCCTCCGTGGGTACAAGCAATTTCACGGTTATCAAATAAGAATGGCAGACATTGAGAAGAAATTGAGTCCATAACCATCTCTTGTAGCTCATTTTCATCATTGGATTTCCCCTTATCCCTGAATATTTTTTTAAATTTAAAAAGTTAAGGTTTGTTGTGTTTAACATTAAACTTGAGTAAGCTGTTATGTCACATATTAAATAGACCAGACATCACTCAAAGCATGTTTGGATCTCTCTGTCTCTTTCCTCTCTCTCTCTCTTTTTTACCATTTTTGATCATAGTTGTTAACTAAGTCGCAGATGGGATTGATGTCATTTCCTGTTTCTGCCTGTCACCCCCCTCCTCATCTGTCACTTCCTCTTTCAGCTGGCTGCATGTGAAAGAGAAGTAGATGCGTGTCTTTTGTTTGGCTGGCGGAGGAAACCAGCACACCCATCCTGTGTCAGTTGCCTGCTCTAATCCTCAGACTGTAGGCACCACTGCCTGCCAGACTCTGCAACACAAAACAATGAAGCCCTTAAACAGGCCAGATTTAAAGCTTTTTTTGTTGCAATTAAAAACCCTGTGCTTATAAAGAAAAAGAATAGGAGCCACCCTTCTTTTTCTCTCTCCATTTTTTATCTGAGAGTGACAGCAGTATTAACAAAACTCACGTGTCAGTGTGTGAATGTCAAAATGCAATTGGCAAACTGCACAGCGAGGATAAAATTGTGAAAATGACATATGCTACACACCCCTTAATTGACCAATAGCATGGTGCGTCTGCTCACAATGAGGGGAGTTTAAAAAAAGTGTTAGCTGTGATGCTTTTGGGACTGTTGTAACTCATATTTTAGATGTAATACTTGCTCACACATTGTTATTTGCTTGAACACACCCCTCAAGCTAAGAAAGATTTTTGGAAAGAATGTAGCAGAGCCATAAAATACATTATGTTTTGGTGTGTTGTTTTGTTTTCCACCCCATAAAAAACAACCCTTAAAAGCAGCAGGGCACAATGGAGAAATGTGTGTGAGACCCCATACCAAGCTCTCTAACTCAAAAAAACTTACCCTTGGCAACACAGACTGGGTTGTGTCACATGTAATTTGTGTGTGTGTGCGTGCGTGTTACGGAGGCTTTCGTGTGGTGTATAATTTGGCATGTGGAAGGCAGGCAGAGTTTCCCTCAAATACGATGCACGAACTAGACTTCAACTTAAAACCAGTTCAAAAAAACATTCCCTTGAGGGAATATGATTAGTAGGCAGAGAGTTTAAAATAAAATCACATATTAAGACGCAATAAAGACAACAACAACAACAATAGAGCCATTGACTACATAGCTATAGATTATACTCTCCGTCGCTCTGACACATTAAGTGCCTCTGTGATGAAAAGGTGATTTATTAGTTTTGCATGTCAAAGCATGCTGCTGCAGTGTCTCCTCCCCGCAGACAGTCTGCATGTAGGGACAATATACAACAGCTGCAGGTGTATGTTTTAAAGGCAGGTGGTTTAAATGACTTTTAAATGAAACTCAGTAAGCAAAAAAGCAAAATAAGAAATGGATGGCGTTCTGATGTGTTGTACAGTACTATGTAACATTACAAATAACATACAGTGTATAAATAAAGTGCTGTGTCCATTTTTTAAATCCTTTGCAATGGGTGCGCCGCATATTAACGCAACGTTAAAGATGCCAGCAGCGTGACAAGGCGCAGAGCATCCATTTTGTGTTGAGCGTTGCACGTTTGGCGTTTTTCCTTCTTTTTTCTGAGCACCAAGAGTTGAAAAATGTTCATCTTAATGTAAAACGCTGCACTTGTCATTGTCTCTTCACCCTTTGTTCAATCACAGTGGAGGAAGGGCAGGACAAATACCACAAAGACCTACTGTCACATCTTACTTGTACAAATGCTGAACAAAATATTTGTTTCTTCTCATGGTCCCACATAAATTGGCGGGTCCGCCCTCTCTCCTGCTTCAGCCGTCCCTTAAACCGGAGCAAAGGCCTGAGCAAGTACTCTGTAAAAAGTACAGCATTCTACATTGTGCTGACATTTTTACTTCCACGGATGTTTCGTATCATAGCAACCAGATGCAACCAAAGCATCTCAGCTAAAAAAAAACAACAATACGCTCCCAAAGCGCTCTCAAGTGCTCTCAGCTGGGTGTTTCCTGACGAGCGCTTGGTGCATCAGCTTGGAAAAAAATGCTTTGGTGGACATGGGGCCCAAAGTGAAAAATTAATGTCAGCAGCACAATCACATTTCAATCAAATGTTGGCGACAGCATTTCCGCCACAACACTAGCTAACACATACACACACAAGCAACACCTGGCTATTACTAGCTAATTTTGGCTGAAGTGAGATGGGGTGAGGGTTTAAGAAGAAAGGCATTTAGCTTTTATCACCTGAGTTTTCATCTTGAGGGGAATGGGGAGACAACGCTGACTCAGCTCCTGCCTTTCAGTGGCTCCCTCATTGACAGGGATTATGTCCTCCAGGAAGACTTTAATCAGACCTGCTGGCAACCTGGGAGCTGCTTTCACTTTGCTGCTGCTGCTGCTGTGTGTGTTAGTGCGTATATATAGTGTATGTGTGTGTGAGTGTCATGAGGCAGGAACAACAGTTCATCTTTCAGCTTTTTTATGGTCACTGAAATGTATGTACAAGCCTGAGATGTGAACATATACTACGTGTGTGTGTGTGTGTGCGTGTGCCTACAGGGGAAGGAAAGCACCTTATATCACTGATGGTGGTGTAAATAACTCATCCTAAGGCTAAGTACCACCCTGGCTCCCCTGTGTTTTACTCTGTTCAGTGTTTAGCATCGGTGCTCTAACATTAGCAATGACTCGGAGGTAAAGACAACATAACAGTAGGAAACTCCCAGGGGAAATCAGTTTATTGGTTCCTTTCCAACGGGGTTAATTTCCATGAAATGATCTCACCAGTAATGTTAAACACTGTGTTAACAGGCCAATTGATACAAGGGTTTTCTCTCTGACTTCTGATACACTATGGAGCGGAGTCAGTCGGACTATTTTCATTGGAGCTTAAGAATTAGAATATAAAAATAAGATTATCTGCTTTAGGCTGTAAATCCCTTTTAAAAAGGACAAACTGTTCCTCAATCCTCACTTTTACATCGTCCCTTCTAAATTCTATTCTCATGTCGACTCTGGATATTACACGAGTGTAGCGTTTTCCACTTAAATAACTCAAAGTGCAACAACTATGCCAATGGCTCGAGGAGCTGTGTGCCTTCCATTCCTAGCGCAGTTGCCGAATGTTGGAGAGCCGGAGGTAAGGAAAACTAATAAGTAGAGCATATGATGGTCTCATCCACATTATTAAGAATTCCTTCCCACACACAGGGGAGTTCATTTTGGTTCAAGTGATGCTTGTGTCTATGTAATCATTGTAATTACACTCTGACAAAAGGAAAACAACAACAGCAGCCAAGGAGATATCAGTGAGTGTGTGCCCACATTTGTTGAGTGCCCGATGTTGTAGAGAAAGAAAATGAGCCACGGAATAAGTGTTTGACAGAGCCACACTTCTCTCAACTGCAAACATAAACAATCACAGTAGTTGACTTACCAGGAGTATTTGAGGTAGCTCTGAAGCGAGGCATGGCCTGAAGCACATGTTCATAAAAATCATGATAGCACACAACACAGTCCCTTTTTATGACCCTTTATTTCTGACCTTTGAACCTTTGGGACAGCACCTGTAGCTACAGTGAAGAATGGCCGGATAATGATAAGGCACAGTGACAGGATACAGCAGAATGAGAAAGTAGAGAGATTGCACTGGAGTAGAGGTGATAGTCAGAGAAAGAAACTCACTTTGTTTGCCTCTGTGAGTTCATTGTTAAGGACTGTGTTTCTTCATTTTTGTGTCTGGTGTCTGGATACTTGATTCTGTTGTGGCTCTCTCTCTGCTACTCTGTTCACTTAAACATTGTACTTAAAACAATTCTTGGGTACATTAACTTTTCCTCTACACTACATTTCTGAAGGAACTATTTAGGGCTGCCCCCTGAAAGTCAAAGATTGGAATCATTAGTCAGAGACTTTTTTTTGTCAGTCAGTGTGCAGTGTACTTCTAGAGACATTTTTGGTACCCAGATGTAGCAGCAGAGTGAGCACTCCTCGCTTTTATGCTGCCCTCCAGTACAGGCAGCTGTGGACTAGATCTTAGATCGGGCCCAAAAAATCCAGCCTGACCCGGCCCGAGCCCGTGCACGTTATGTCCGGGACTGGCCCGGCCCGTCCAATTAACTGTAATTATGGGCCCGAGCCCAATTTAAACCCGACATTTTTCAATAAGTTGGCTGTTATAATTAAGAGTATTAAACCACAAGTCTTGTTATTTGAATGACAGAAACATAGGATCTTAATGAATGGCGCAACACGGAAGCATGATTATGTAATAAAACAGCTGTTTATTTTAGGATCCAGGTGGTTAAGGACAGTGCGCGCACAATGTTGCAACATTGTAACTAGGGATGGGCAGCACAAGCAAAAACACTATTCGAAAATCATGGCAACTATTCGACGATTTTTCGAATAATCGCCCTCCCTCCCCCCTCCCCTCTCGGAGCCACGCACACAGAGATCCATTCATCATTACGGCCGGGCTCTACCGGCTGCAAAGCGTCACGTCAGCGTAGCGACGCGGCGTATTCATTTGGGCTCCACTGACTGCGTATGGAAGCGACACGTAGAGAAGCCAGCGGGGTTGTTTACCGTTTGCTGAGCCGAGAGGCTGCATGTAGGCTGCATGAAATGTTAAAGCATTTTCCACCTAAGTTATTACATGTATTTGAGTTATCTACAAGTTTACTGTACTGTTTGTCATCTACTCGCTTTCAAATGTCTGCCACGGACATTTACACAATGTCATGGATAAACATGGGTAAATGCATGAAAAAAAGTCATCACATATCACCTCTGATAATGGTTTATTCATTTAAAAACACATTGTGCACGTTTAGCACACTATTTCATGTAGTTTTTATCTGCTGGGGATCGTGGCAGCAGTGATCGTCTGTTAAATCAGTCTGTAAATAATATTTTGACATTATTATTATAATCATTATTACTTTAATGGCATCCGAAGATACTGAAGCGTTGAACAGGTGACAGTCTGCGGTCGTTCTCAAAAACGCACTTCTGTCACGCACTTCAAAAGCAACTTTCAATAATTTATTTTACGAAACGGGGGAAACAAACGTGAACACAAATGGTTCCATAATTCATATTAAATTCAAAAGATATCGAAAAACAGCTACAAGTGAGAGGGAATAGTGATAAAGTGGTCAGACTTGGTCAAATCCACAGCCTCAACCCATCCGACACTGTTAGACTGACTCACCAGCAGACATCACTACATGAGGGTATAGCCTACAGTATTCAGTACTTTGCCAAACAAAGTCTGCCATTGCTCTGCCACGGTGTTCTTGGCGCAAAGCCAGCATTTATACTTTGCCATGTGTGGCTTATTGCAATCAGGGGCAAACTGCACTCAGCTGCCAAACTTTGTGGGCGTGTTTGCGCTGGTATATCATTAGCGCAGTATCCTTTGTGAATAGGATGTTAAGACGGAGCAAACTGCGGGTGCAAGTGAAGTGCAATTCAAGGTGCTATCAGCGGCCGCAGTTCATTCTTTGTGAATTCGGCCCTAAGTTTGTTGTAACTTTAGGCTATGTGTCATACAAAGTGTGGTTTAATTTTATTTTTAATAATACTGTAGCGTCCACCAGGACGTGTGGAAAGGATGACGCAGTTATTCGGCAATTAAACCACCGTTTATTACTGAACAGTACAGGTTACTGTTGGCCGTAACCACGCCAAAACAACCAACAAACAACTAGCGATAGACCGATACGGATTTTTTAGGGCCGATGCTGATACCGTTTTTTTTCCATCACCCTTAGCCGTTGACTGATTATGGACTGCCGATTTTCTTGAGCCGATATTTCGGGCCGATACTGTTTAACAGTTAGAGGCTTTGAAAGTTTAAAACTTACCGTTGTCCTGAAGCAGCATCCAGGGCTGCTTTCACCACTCTACCAGTGGGGGAGGGGTAACGCTGCATGTGCGCTGCAAGGTCTTCCGGCAACACAGAGCTGCCCATGGATGCCTGCTGTAAATCATGCCAGGGAAAAATAAATCCGCGAACCCACGCGTGTATCGGCTGATGCCGATACAAGTAAAAAACTCAAATATCGGCCCGATATATCGGCCGGCCGATGTATCGGTCTATCCTTACAAACAACAACTTAGCTGTAACTCCATCTGTGCACTCCTGCTCTCTCCTCCAGCTCACTCATACACACACCAGCACACGCACTCACACAGCCCTCCTCATCCCCGTCACACTCGCACCCCGCACCTCATTCAATCCCAAATATGCCATTAACTCACAGAACATTGACATTATAACAGAACATTTACTGCAGGGTCACTACAATACATAGCCTATAACATTATCAAATCATAGCTTTAAAAAAACAAAAAAAACAAAACGTCATATCTGACCAGGCCCGGCTTGGGCCCGCGGGCCGGGTCGGGCCGGGCTCGGGCTCGGGCAGAGAATCTAAGCTCTACTGTGGACCCAGACCCAGGGTGAGTCTGAATGAAACGGAGGCAGCTACCCAGAGGAAGAGACGCTTTGCCTGGTCAGGCTCTGAGATAACGATAACTTCTGCCTTCTGCTTCGAAGTTGTTACCTTTCAGTTCACGGCAACCTTATATGATATAGTCTCTGGCTTTTGCTTGTGCCGTCAAAAAAGTTTCACATTTCAGATCGATTGATAGCGTAGTTAGCACGCAATAGCCTGGAGGGCTAACTTGGCTTGTTTACTGTATCACATGAACAATGCTGTCGCTGAACACCATTTACATGTAAAAGGAGTTCAGACTACCCAGCAGCAAACTGAAATGACTTTGCATCTTCTGTCATAACCTACAACCTTCACTACTGCTTTCACGTTAGCAACAGTAATGTGAAACTTTGAAAGGGATTGTACTTCAGAGTGAGTACTTTGAGTAAGTAAGGCTTTTAGTGAGTCAATTTTCATGACGCACTATATTTTTATGCTGGTATTGATATCTAAGTTACATACTTGCTGCTCTGGGGACTCAAAGCAAAGTTAGATGCTATCACATTCAGTGAAGTGCAACACCAAACATATGCAACACTTCCAGAAACAAACTTGACACTGTATTTAGTTACGGTCAGTTAATTTTATGTAGCTGTATAGTTTCCCTGTCTGTGTTCCTCTAGCTTCCCTTATTTGATGTGTCTGAGTGTGCCGACTCTATAAGCTGAGGCAGTTACACTTCATCATTCGAAGCATTAGTTACTCTGCCCTTGCCTTCTTTTCACATTAAATGAGCATCGCAGTTTTAAGCAAGTGACTCTCTTTTAAGATGACCCTAATGTCAGACCACCACTGATGCCCTGTAGGAATAATTGAACCATAATTACCTTTTAACTCACTGGAGAGATTTGCTCCTCACACTTGAACAGGGTTTAATGATTGGCTTAGTTTTGTTTGCTCAGAGCAGGAGCTTTAGCTCTGTATTAGACTGTATTAGGTTTTTTATTGCTCTGGCACAAATCCTTGGCTAATAAAAGCACATTTCTATTCAGTGCTCGCTCAGAAAGTAAACCTATGCCCTGTTAGTGTTGCTGGTACTGTGCATTGATGCCATAGCTTATTTACCTGGTATTTTTGTAAGGGCTTGTGTCTGTGTATCCGTGGTGCAGTTGTAGCATTGGAAACTGATTATTGCAGCTTTTCTCCTTAGCAAAGAACACAATTCTACTTTATACATAATTTAGCTGCTCAACAGTGCAGCTCTTGCAAATCATCTAAACAACACCGGTTTGCACTGCTGTCCTGAGTAGTTTTAAGATGATTTATTGATCCCCATACAGAATTTCATCAGATTTAAACAACAACAGGGATGGACAAAAGGGACAGAGGGAAGAGTAAGATTTACAGCAGGGACAAGAGAAAGGGAGAGGGGTGAGATAGGGAAGGAGGGCATGGGTTAGCAAACTGAAAGAAAATAGTGAAGGAAGGGGGGCCGTGGAGCTGTAAGCAAAAGCCTCGAGTTGGAGCGGAGCAGGGTGCAGCTGAGCCTCTGGCAGGGACAGATCACTGAAGGCTTTATTGTGATTTGTAATTATGTGGTTTTCTGTGGGGCCTCAGTTTGGTGCGCTCCCACACTGAGGCTCTTTTTAGCCAGGGAATACTGAGTAGGAGAACAGAGAGAGAGGGTGGGGCTCGGGGTCACTGTTAACTATTTCTGTTAAACCAAGAATGAACAGACATGGCTGGAGCTCCACTGGAGTGAAGCCACGCAAAAAGCCATGACTCAGAAACAGTCAGGTTTATATTTAAATGCAGTATTAACTTGTCGGAAAAAAACAAGGGACAACTTTCCTCTTTTTTTCTCCTCTCTTGCCATTTCCTTTGTGGGATCAATATGTGTGTGGCCAGTCGGTGTTTGAACTGGACAACTGTACTTTTGTATATCCATCCAAAAACAGCCAGAGGTCAAGAATAGAAAGTATTTGCATGGCTAGACAAGCTGAATTTGAATGAGTGGCGTGTATACCTTGTTTGGTAACTGAAAACCATGGCTGATGTGTTTATAAGAGGAAAATTAACAGGTGGGTGTTAAAATGGGCACAGCGTTAAAGTACACCACAATCAGTCCACAGGTGTCTGAGGCTGTATATCCCCATTATCAGCCAGCTTATACAGTGTCATTTATTTTAAAACCGACACAGTAAATTTAGAACGTATGATAGATTAATAATGACTGATGACTAAGTTTAAGTTTAGGCCAGGACCTGGTATTGTTTCTTAAGCCTCATTTCCACCCAGCAGTCTGGTCCATCACCCCTCTGGTGAGGTATTTAGCACACTAATCTGATACTAAAAGGTGGAGCTAGAAACACTGCAGTCTGTTGATTGGTCAATAGCTCGACAAGGACTCAGTGCACAAACTACAAACCAGCTTTATTTAAATATCCAGTTGATTGAGACAGATACTCTGCAGCCTGTTTTTTTTTTTGTTCTGAAAATGTCGCACAACCTCTTTAAGTAGGCAACCAAGAGGAATTAAAATGAGAGCTGGATGGAGCAGTGACGTAATCTGGTTACAACCCTATTTAAGAGTACTGTCTGTGGCGAAAGTGCAAAACAGATCTGCAGTTTAGGTCTATGTTTGTACATATTACATAGCGTTCTAAGGGTACCATACCAAAAGTGTTATGTGGAAATGCGGCTGTAGAGGGTTAGGCCTAAATCATTGGTAGTGGTACCTCTGATTGGTTTGTGGATTCCTACAATGACAATAAGCTTGGTGTGTTATACATTTTCCTAAACTGTCTTGATTTTCCTCCTTGTCATTGAGATGTTTAACCCTGGATCTGTCTGCACCACAGCGGTGTGTGATGCAAACACAAGTCACTGCAAATTATGGGGGGGGCAGAACTTTATGCAAATATCTTCATTGTTTTTTGTTTTTTTTTTTTGTTGCTGTTGTGAGAAAACAAGTTGATGGAGTTTGAAGAGCTGTCAGCCAGTCGTGTGTTTGTGCATGAGTGATGGTGGTCGGCTCTGGAGTGGCTCAGCTTTCCCCAGTCGTGTGCTGATTGAGACCTGAATCTTTATTCTTGGCAGCCTCCGGAGACTGACAGAGGATCCCTTTGTATAAACGTGGAGGAAAGGACAAACGGGCTGCAGTGTGTGGAACAAACTAAAAAAAAAAAACAAAACTACAAAGATGAAAAAGGGAAGTCACAAATTTAGTCGTCTTTATGAATAGAAATGAAGGGAATGATGGACAGGACTGTAAAGGAAGGAGCTCGAGGGGAGAGCAGAGGTGATAACAAAGTGTTGGGGTGTTGAATTGCTGTGCTGCGTGTTTTGCTGTCAGTCAGTGGCTGAGCTGTGCCAGTTAAGTTGAAGAGAGCAGACAGCTGTACTGAAATGAGTTAGAAAACAGCGCAGCGGGAGCGCGGCTTGTTATGCCGGCATGCCTCTTTAATTGTAGTGCCTGCAGAGACAGACACTTATATAGGCTGCATATCTGAAATAACCGATGGTGCTATGAGGTTTGTTTAAGACTGGATGCTGAATGTTTTCAACAAAGTACAGCTCGTAGTTTTTAGATTTTAAATCTAACATGCTGTGTATAGACAGTGACTCAGAGCCTTTCTTTCTGCTTATTGATCAGTCTTCTCTGAGTATGCCCTTAAAAGCAGGCAGAGCCGAAGGCAGGAGGCCATGCATTGACTCAAACCTGCCCACAAAAGCTGCCAGTTGCAGCAGCCTGATTTCCTGTTTTTCTGCTTCGTTTTTTTTTTTTTTTTTTTTGCCTCTGTGAAACACTGTGCACTTATACTCCTGCAACTCCACATGCAAAGAAATATCAGATTAGATTCAAGAGATAAGGATTTGCTTCCATTTTCTTATATTCACACTTTGTAACATAATCTCTGAAGTGAATCCCCATTCTTTGGCAATTTCAATGGTGGGCTAAGGCTTGTGGTGAAAAATGGCCTGCCCTTTCCTCCCAAGTTTGATTAAAGACTGTGGGGAAATGAGGCTTTGAGACAATAGAGGATTCTGGGCTGCTGCAGAGTGGAGGAGGGCCTCTCAGCTTTCCCCAGGGGACCTTAAATACAGCTTTTCTCGTCTTTACAGGGGAACAGTTTTGTTAACATTGTCACTTCTCAATTACAGCCCAGCTCAGCCCGGGCACATGTGTAATCCTGATGTTCTCCAAACTCTGCATCTCAGCGTTTTCATTGGCTCAGTCTCATGTTGTGGTTCAGGAGCAAAGACAAGGTAGTTTGGGTTTGCCGTCTGGAAAGCACAAGGAAGACCAGTGCTCATTTTGAGCTGTAAAGCCTTTAGTTTCAGTGTTTTCTTTTTAAGCTGAGAGATTTAAAGTTTACTTTTCAGTTACAATACACCCTGCAGGATAAAGTGATCCAGTGTAGCATGATTGTCAGGTGACAGTCACCTGGGTGAGATGGTAGCGTTACCTTAAAGAGAGGAAGAAGCGGACATCATGTGTGAGTGTATGAACACAGGCAGAGGGGACAGGAAGGGCAGGGCTGGGGCTGTGCAGCGTGTTTCCTGTGAGGCAGGAAGTGAGCAGGGTCAGACCACAGAAGCACTATGAGTTATTGCTCTGAGCTGCTGCTGCCAAAATCCAAAATAAACAATCCATTGGTGCCTCACTCTTCCCTCTGATTTCATACTTAATTCAGATTAGACTACTTTTCAGTTGTGTAGCACTGCCAGCCGTGATACTATAGGAAGAAACTGACAGACTGGTTCTTTGCGAAGACACACAGTAGTCTTTTTTTCCCTCCTCAGACTCTTAGTAATTCTTAAATTGCAAAGGAATACACAGATCCCTGTTCTGTATACCTTGGACTGCCTGTGTTCAGACTGCTTTTGCCATAGAAGGCTCCTGAAGGTTACTGGAACTTGACATTCGTCTGAGGATCAAACTGTGACCTTTTACATGAAAAGAGAGAAGAATTAAAGGAGCAGAGAGATGGATGACTCAGCTGTTTGGGTCTGGTCTGTTTATGCTGACATTAATACTGGATTGTATCTGTGCTTCGCTGCCCCCCTTTGTTGTTCTGTATTCACCTGTACACACACATTTACACATGCACAAAGTCATTAGCACAGATGGAAGTGAACAAGACCAACAAATTTTAAAGTGTTGTGCAGCAACTTTTTACTTTTCTTATCAAAAGGTTTGGGTACCAAAGTCTGTACTTTTTAGGGTACCGACTGAATTATGTAGGTACAAATGTTGGTACCTGAGAGCTCATCTGGGTGAGAATGCCAGGTTTATGGAAGCCAACCACGGAGCTCCGCAGCCACTCCATCGGCTTCCTAGCAAGCCAAAACTATCGCTGCAGGGCCAATCTGCCCTGATAGTTTTGGCATCTGGTCTATTTTCTTTTCTAGATTATTTTAGTAATAGTTTAGTATCACTGCTAGACGAGCAGACACACATAAGCCCCTATTACACTGCCTGTTAAAGCAGGAATATCATGACATTGTGCCATCTCGCCATTCTTTATATAAGGTATGATCGTGGAATGGGAGGAAAGAGTTGTCTCTCCTCTGAGCTGGGAACGGAGGTAGTAACAGTGCTGAAAAAACGCATATAAATGGGACAGCCAGCAGGTCAGGATCTTGTTTGGCAAAGGTGGGACATTTTGATGGCGTGTTATGCGTGATCCACTGTGGTAGATTCAAAAAGTAGCCATTGTAGCTAACTCAAAGAACAAGAACAGCACTTGAAAATGTCCACATATTGGGAAAACAATGAGGTCCAGGAGCTCCATACCCTCCGAGCAGAAGACGAGATTAGCCACTGTATAACTGAGACAGTAGATGATTGTTATTTCCTTGTTAATGCCATTGTTATCGTTTATAAAGTGCTGCAGACGTACGTGTTATATGTCACACTAAAATCCAATGCAGTTGTGATATATTTCACGCCCATCGCACCTCTTTTGAATCTGTGATGGTGGGATGCAGTCTAAAATTACACGCTGGGGTGGAGTGGTGCCACGGTCATTTGGTTGTGTGTAAAAATGCAAAGGCGGCATGAAGACAGGACTTTGTAGCAGTCCTAAAGCACGATCTCTGTGTTAAAAGGGCTATAGGCGCACATACACATACACATGCACACAATGCGCACACATACAACCAGACAGACTTTCAGAGAGAGAAGATAAGCTCTATGCATGATAAGGAAAAAGGAGAAGAGCAGAAATGCTTTTTAGTCAATGACGTTTCTCCTGCAGTCTGTTCAGAAATCAAATTTTTGTTTTAACAGAGAAAGTAAAGTACTGAAAAAAGGTACTGTTGGGTACCAGTACCAAACTACAGGTACCGACGCCGGTACTGGTATCAGTTCAAATGTGAAGAGTCCCCAACCCTTTGTATCAGTCATTATACCTGCCTGCATCAACACCAGCTCTGCATCATGGACTGTTTATGCTATATTACAAGAAATACACCACAAACATTAAGAAACCCAAACACCCAGAGACACCCAACATCATTACAGACTTGCATAACGTTCTTTTTATACTATGCTTCATCTCATTTCCCTTTTTGAAAATGTGATGCACTGGTAAGCAAATGAACATGTGATGCATTTTTGTTTATGTGATGAATGTAGAAATGGCTGAAAGCACATGACAAACTGTTTTCCCATTAACAGTTAAAGACAAAAGATGTGGCACGCAACCACGACCTACTGAACCTAGAAGTATTATTTCTTCAACAGGAAAATTAAATCATCAATTCAAGCAGGATGGCTGCCTCTAAATTCTCTTCGCCGGAATATATTATTGTCAAACTGATGTGCACTGTTGAGTATTTCCACTGTTTATAAATGACTGACCTTGTGGACCATTACACAAACCTTTTTACACCAAAGTTAGTTTTACTACACTGTACAGTGAATCTGTTCTCATGTCAGGGTTGCTCTCACAGACCAGCATTATTGTACTCAGTCTAAATCATTCTGTGTGGTTTTGTGATTACTGTGATGTATAACAGCCATAACCTGGTTAATAAATCTCTTAAAAACATTCTTGCGAAATCATGTGTTTTACAAATACTGACTACAGCCTATCCTTGCTTTTATTTGTAGACAGTTAGCCCTGGGTCGGATGTTAAAATGTGAGGGGAATGTATTGATAACATTTTACAACGGATACAAAAAAGACTCACTAAATAGTTCTTTTCAGTGGCATGTAGGGAGAGAGGAGTGCAGTTGTTTTATGGAAAAGACCCAAATAAAACAGCCTTAAGTAAACAGAAATGTGGCATGATTGAGCCAGCAGAAAGTGTTAACCCCAGACAAACCACTGCATCCAAAAAAAAAAGGCCCTACATGATTAAAGAAAAGAGGGGGCGGAAGATGGGCTTGTTTGGGAAAGAAAGGAGGAAATACCACCTTCTGCTTTTGTAAGGTCTGCTGCCAGTTTCCAGCTTAGAGGGGGTGAGAAAAAAGAAATCTTTGTGGGACTAATTGTGTGTTTGCAGCCATGCAGTGCATATATAGTCTCACCTCACAATGTAGTTGCTATGAATATGCTCAGAGATAGAACAATAGAGAAAATATAGGCTACCTCCTGAAAAAAGGTAATTTATTATCCTTCCTCTCCTCTAGAATCAGCAGAAACTCATTATTTGGCAGCTCAAGTGTCCATATCAGGACATGAAACTGAATGACAGCTGGGTTCACTCTGCCCCAGTTTCTGCCTTCAAGCGCTACTCATAAGCTCTCACTCCTATTCGGAAGTCAGCAAAAGGACCCCATATCAAAACTCTTTTTGCTTTCTGCTTCACTGTCAGAGTGAAAAGATCCATATAAAGCATGTGACAGGCTTTTTAAATTATTAAATTCAAAAAAGTGAATTGTATACAATATTTCTACAGCAGATATTGAACAGTAAATTCTCAGTGGCTGCAGGTGCTGTGCTCAAAATGCTCTCCAGCTCCATACTTTGCCAGGTGTGCTTTCATATTTGTTGGATTGTCCATTATGGCATTAATAACATCACTTGAAGATAGAGTTGTTTTTTTCTTCATTTAAATGAGTATAGAATGATCTGACAGCTAAGAAATTTGAAAACAGTGCTATACACGCTCTCCCTCTCTCTTTGTACTTGTAGCTGTGGTGAATGAGTTGTCACATCAGTCTTAATTTTTCTGGCATCAATTCCTCACAGGTGATATTGCCCTTCCTCGTTTCATTTACAGTATATCAAAAGCAACAAGCTAATAAGCACATCCCCTGCATGCAAAGCGGCTCCCAAAGCTACATCTCACCTGAGTTTCGTGCCTGTACATCTTCACATAAACATGCATACTTAAAATATCATCCAGCAGAGTAGAGAGAACACTCTAGAAAAACAATAAGGCAACATTTTGAATCCTTTATGTGCAGGAGTGCATGATGAAACAAAGATTTTCTGCTGCATACCATTTTGCTGAGAAATCAGAGCTGGAAATCATGGCACACTCAAGTTGACCGCATTCCAGCTCAACAACTTGCAATGCCAATACCAACAGCAGCAATAGTAGTTCTTGCCAGGTTAGCCATTTTTAGGAATACATATTTTGCTTCATACAAACACCATAGCAACATTTCCACAGATACAAGTTGGACAGCACTGTGTGTACAACTGATTTGATGAGACACAAATGAGACAGATGTGCTAATAAATAGTATATTACTACAGCTTTCACCACTGTTGATCTGTGGAGCTTGTCCATAACTTATTTTTAGGGTTGAGACTTCAGAGGACGTTGCATGTAACAGCGATTCTGCTGTATTTGCTTCAACAGGAAGATCTTTGGCATCAAACCTCAAGTGGAATCAACACTTGACAAGGCCGCATTACACCACATGCCAAAATGTATACAGGCAGTGGGAGCAGCAAACAAGTTTAACATAGGTAATAGAGAGAGATGTTTGTGACAAAGCAAACCCCTCTGTTGATATTCAAGAAGGTAAAGGAAAGGAAACTAATGAATCTAGCTCCAGTTATTAAACAAATTCAAAAACAATGCCAGGAAAAATGCAAGTGAAATGAAAACTAAATGAAAAAATTGCCAAAATTGAAACTGGTAAAACTTGCATTTTGCAACTATATAAAAAAAAAGAAGATAGTAATCTATGGAGAAATGTTACTTTTTGGCGGATGCATGTGTTCTAGACAAACCGGAAACTGATAAAACCATCATTTCCTTTCAAAATCTGCAGTGCTTTTGTTGTTTCTGTTTAATCTAGATAGTCTTCAACACTGATCTGATGTTCCTTACACAGACAGGAAGTCATAGCAGCGGTTTTACAGAGGGTTAGGGTGATCAAATTATTTTTTAAATGTTAGATTTTTGTGCATGATAAAACGTTGACCATAGAGGATGGAAGGTTTTCTGGGAGATTTCATGGAATACAGACACTGAAGCACCATGACTGTGTGTCTCAAGCTTGACCTCGGGGGAACTTCTGCAGTTTGCTGTGACTTCCTGTAGACAGTGTTAGAAAGACGAAGGAGTTTAGCATATTGGGTCATTGCAAAGACGTCTTTTTCTGTCTCTTGCCAACTTCCTCTTAAGCAGTGAGTCACTAGCATTTTTGTCCCACTGTAGGGCAAAGGACAGGGAGCATGTAAGTGTAAATTAAATAAAAGTAGTCGCTGTAATGATGAAACAATGCTCGTTCACAGATAAAGCATCAGTCTTTGGAAGGCAGCGGTGGCCTAAAGAGACCTTGTGATTGAAAGGTCTCAATAGATCTGGGCAGGGAAGTGAAAGAGCAGTGTTTGCATTTAACTGTAGAGGTGCCCTTGAGCAAAACACTTAATCCCTGACTTCTCCACTGGCGCTGCTCAGTGGGCTTTAGATCAGACTGTGGTTGAACTGGGCAGCTTACAGTGTGAAGGGTGGAGCAGGACTTTCCTGCAAAAGAGCGTTCATGCTTGGTGAATTTAACCTGGATAAATACGGGTAAAAAAAGACCAGCTATATGCACTCAGCAAAAAGGCCTTATCTCCTCCTTTTCTTTACGCTATCTCCTGGATGAAGCCAGAGGGCCCTGTCGCCAGGCTGCGTTGTCAGGAAAATGTTTTTGTTGTTAAGAGTCAACTCTGAGGCTTTGCTCTCAGCGTAACTGTTAATGAATTAATCTGCTTTGTGTGGTCATCTCTGACCCAGTGTTTGATGTCTTGTGCACATCGGCTTCAGTGAACTGCGATTGTTAATGTGTGGAAAGGTCCAGATAGCTTAGGGTTTCAGCTCTCCGGTTACTATGGCGATTATCACTGGAGCAGAGTCTGTTTTGAAAGCAAACAGGTCTGTTTTGGCACTATAACCGGCTGGGAGGATGTCACTGGCAGCAATGAAAGTGACTGTGTGTGCCTGCCTGTCCATTTTTTTTTAAAGAAAATCTCTAACTCGGGTCCTATTTTCATAGTTTTGGCCATCATTTCTAACTGTCATGATAATGTAGGGAAGTTATGGTGTTTATTTATGATGAGGAGTTTTAGTTTTCTTACTAGTTTTACAATCGTTGCACCCAGCATTTCCATTTTTCCATGCTGTTTGCATTGGATAGAAGCACAAATGAACATTTATGTTACAGCTCCGTTAATCAGGTGCTTGTCAAATGATCTCAACAGATGAAGTTTTTACTCTGTTTCATTCCTATGAGAAAAACACGCAGGAGTGTGCAGAAACTTAAATCCCAGTTGCAGTTTATTGTTCCCTGAGAAAGGACTGTCAGTAGATTGCTGTTAACAAATTGTCAGACATAAAGCACTTGTAAAATGACTGATAGAAGTACTGTTCCAAGAGCTTTTGTTTCTCTGCCACCTCATCTGGTAATATGTCTATTACCCTGGCCCCATTTTAAACTGAATTCGCTTCACAGAGCACTCATCTGTCCATCTGGTTTCTGTCCATCTCCCACTTTCTCTCACTGAGTCTCTTTTGCTCCCTCTTCCCGAGTCCGGGGCCTTCACTCTGGTCAGCTGCAGAGAGAAGAACCTGAAAGGAAGTGGAATAAACAAAAGGAAAGCAAGCCAAACAAAGCTGCAACGAGGCTTTGGTAGACATGCCGGTTCAGGGGCAATGTGCGCACACAAAGAGCTCTCTGTGAGAGTGGTGGTGCTCCGTATTCCTGTGGAGTACTCACTCAGTCACACACATGCATTACAATCACACACACACACACACACACACACACATCAAATACACAACTTGACTTAAGCACACCGTTTTTCATCTTTTAGTACACAGTTGTGGTTTTTATGAATTCATCCCTTAACTTCTGCTGGAAAAGGGATCCAGGTAGCTACCAGGCTCAGTCCTAACTCATCAGAGGTAAATGCTAACTGCTGTAAAGGACTTTGAAAATAAAGTTACATTTATGGTCCTAGCAGTGACAGCCATGCCCCTTATGAAAGTTAGTCATAATTGAAATCTTATTTTTTATTAATTGTTATGCTAGTTGACATTTGTTTTTTTTTTTACCTTTGCTCACTCTCTCAAACTATTGTTTAAATGTTAAAAATAATAAAAGAAGCCTCAGCCCTAATGGAGACCTCGGAAAGTCAATATTGGAGGCTAATTTGGTATCGTGTCAGTATCTTGTCTAGCAGTACTTTCAGCCCTTGTGGAATTCATTCAGTTTGCAGAATTAAACCTTTAAACCCTCAGAGTGTGGCAGTGTTTGTTCTTTTCCAGCTAATTTATACTTCTAATCTGATTCTGATCTGCAGCTTCTGTCAGTGCTTGCACCAGAAGGCTACCATAAACATTATTAACACAGATGACCTGTCTTGAGTCTCAGAGGGAACTTAAGTGACAAAGTTATGTGCTCCGCTCCAGGAGTCTGTGGTGTTGTTGAGACTTTGCAAAGTTGCTTGCTGTGGATAGTTACATCGTAAACTTTTTAAAATTTGGGCTGCTTTGTGCTTCATCAGAGGGGTAAACTGCTGCTTACTTTTTTACGTTTCCCCCTCTTAATCCATCTCCTGCATTTCTCTGCTCGTGTACAGTGCTCTATAGAATAATGGTAGAGAAGGGTTCAGTGCTCAGTGAAGTGTGGGTTGGTGCAAAGCTTTTTCCCTGCTGATGTATAGCAAAGTGCAAAACTAAAGTCCTGCATGGTGCTTCATGCAAGTAATGGGAAACCAGAAATACCTCCATGGACTGAAAGCAAATTTGAGAGAAAGCACTGAGAGAGAAAGTTTTCCTATTAACCTTACACTATGTACCACTTAACTTATTACAATTGAAATTACATTTTGTTAATGCCCCAAAAGTACACTCTGTTTTAGATCAGCAGTGCAGAATTGGTCATAAATGCCTTGTATGCAAAAGGCACAGTGTTAGACAAATATCTCATATGTAGCCTGTCCCCTGTTATGTCACCGTGATGCATGACTTTAGTGAACTATGAGATCACAGAGCAGCACTAAGTAACAGTCTGAAAAGGTCAGTTGCAGCAGTTGTAGAACAGAGAGAATTCATGAGGCTGTAAAGTATACAGGAGGTTGGGCAGACATTGTAAAGCAGTATAGCACTTGAGTCATACTAAATGGCATGATCGGGAACATGTATGAAGAGGAAACAGGTTTACAGTTACAGCACAATGTCTTAAAAGTGTCTTCCTACAGGGGTTCAAAGCACAGGGTTACGCCCCTAGAGTTTTTTAATGGCCTTAAAAAACTGCTAATTAAGAGTATAGAAAACACTGTGCTGTACAAGAACAACTTGGATCAGCTATTTACAATATTAGCTCTGTGTTAATGCAAATAAATTGTCAAGGAAGTCCTGTGACTGGAAGCCTGGCTGAAACTGTGGCGCGTGAATATTTGAAATCCATGCAAATGCACTTCAGTTTAAAAGTTTAACAGCACTTTACAGAGTTTGTTTCTGAACTAACTTTTCTGTCAACCCAAGATTCAGAAGCAGGTGTGATAGATGGAAGGATAGCAGGTATCTGTTCGACATTTCAAGCAGAGATAATCACAACCACATTAAAAGAGAATTGGTGGAAGAAAAGTGCAACTGTCTATCAAGTGCTAGATTTAAATGATAGACAGAGCAGGGTGTCTCTAATGAATCTGCAGAGGAGTGAAACTGGTTGGAGACTTGTGTAGATACCGTCACCAACAATCCTCCCTGCTGTTTCGTCCCATCTTTCATGGTGTCATGCAGCGTCTTGATAGCGGACAGCTGACAGGTAATGGCCCACTGACTAGTGAGGACAACTCAAGGTTGTTCTTTTGGGTATAAATTGTGATTTGCTCCACATAGGACACCCTCCCTCTGTGGGTGGTGAACAGGAAAGATCCTTGAGGCTAACATCAGTGACAATATGTCCTCACATGAATGTTTGGTTCCAGTGTGCACAGATCAGGCCATCTCTCCGGCCTCAACCAGGGTGGTGTCATCTGCAAACTTGAGTAGATGACACCAACATTTGAGAATTTTTCAGACCTGAACAAGAGATTTTTTTTTATCTGAAGCACCTTGAGATACTGTATCACAGCATCACAAGGTGCTCACAGACATTTCCTCCACTGATAGGGACAGGAGGCAGTTGCTCTTTGGTACGCTCAGGGCTGTTTGCCAGTGAGAGATATTGAGTTTGTCAAGATTAAATATCTGGATGACATGACCAGATCTTTCAGAGTCAATATAATGTCTTACATGTTGGTCAGCCTTTACAGTGTTACAGTAATGTATCATAAATTTGTATAATATGTTGCAATTGCATGTCATAATTTTTTGCACCAGTAACATCGCGCCTACTAAGCTGAGCAGTTAAAACCTCAGAATATCAGCAGCACACTACAGAAGAGCTTCCATTATGATTTAAGATAGAGGCACCAGCTCTTCATAACTTTTCTTTTCCTCCATTAAATTCAAAATGAGATGTGTGTGAAAGTTGAGACTGTACACACTGTCATGAAGTGACAAGTCAACTTGAATTCTTTCATTCAGTGAAAGGTGTCAGCAAAGCATGTTTCAGTTTGTATGCTCTGAGGAAAATGTGTGAACCGTTGAAAAACCTCCCATGTCACCCCTCCTCTTTTCATTTCCTGTGCTTTTTTATTTTTTTTAGAGGTTGCCATAGTTACACAAAGATGTAATAAACTTCCTGTCTGTTTGCTGTGGTTAATTGCAGCCTCTTTTGGCACTTTTTTTTTCTTCCTCTCTACAATCTCTTGCACACTTCAGATTTGTTGATTTCACACCATTCACCATTACACATAGATAATTATAACGTACACAGTTCATTTTTTGCATGATGAGCAAAACACATATTTGTGGATCTGTCAAGCGTGTTATATTATGCGCTTCCAGTTTGATAACTCTACCTTTCAACACTTTACAAAAGCAGGAAGGAAGCACAGTGAGAGCTTTATAACTGTACTGGCATCATCCAGCTAGTTGCATCATGCAGCACAATAGATGAGGAATACCACCTTCATTTTTAAACAAATCTGTAAGTCTTCCTCTTTCTAGCCAGCTGTTAAAGTAATAAAGTACAACACACATAGCCTACTTTTACAAAATGCACTAAAGGTGTTGGTGCAGTAGCTCTAATATGAAAGTAAAACCTGTGGTTTTCTCATGATTCACAAGTTAAACCCCAAAAAACCTTCACTTCCCTTCTCTAAAAATGTACTTAGGCCATATCTCTCTTCTTCAGTGCTAATGCCAATGTCAGTCCAGTTTTAAACATCAGATTACTTTGCAGAAAAATACATTTGTTCAAACTTTTTACAGATTAGATAGTTTTAAAAAAAAAAATCACTCGCTGAGTGCCACAAAGTACACAGAAGAGATGGCATATTAAGTATAAAGAGAATGGTAATTGCAAACACTTCTATAATTGCTTAACTTATGATTTAGCTTTTAAGTTAATCTTGAAAGCAAAAGCCAGTTTTTGAAAGTCAAAATTGGATTCACAGTGTCTCATTTAACTGTGAGTTGAAATGCTGAGTGATGATGTTTGCTCTGGCCATGTCAGGTGCATTGGTCTGGTTGGGCCTTTCATGTCTGCAGGCTTCAAGGCAATGGTTGCCTCTGATTTTTCGAGCTGTGAGAAGGCCAGTCGTCTCAGGCAGCCTTGGTCGCCTCGTCTGCTCTTTGATCGATGGCCTTTCAGTCCGACCTAATTATCCTAGACCAGACTGGGAGGCTGGTGGTGACTTTGTGGACTGCCGTATCCACACAAAGGTGCATAAACCTTAAAGTTCTGGTTACATGTGTTACTTGCATCCACCATCTCAGAAGGTTTACTGCTGAATCCATCTGTCAAATTCAGTATTCTCATAAGGAGTCTGGTCACTCTGCCCATCTCAGCAAGTTTAAACTGTTGTCTCACGTCCTCCTTTCTATGATCATTTATATTGTGTCAGTATAGCCAGACTGTTCAGATGATGATAAATGATACATGTTTCATAATTCACAATAAGCTCATAATTGCCACTCGCTTGTTTTTTTTGTTTTTTTTAATTGTGATTACATTATGTTGACCCCAGGAAAAGTGGCTACTGTTGTTGTTACAGCAGCTAATAGGGATCAAAATATGCAAACAAACAAGTCATGTAACAAATAGACAGTTGAATTAATCACCATATTGTACTTATGAAATGTCAAACAGGATGTTAGTGTTGTGTGGTCGACTATAGTTGCACACTAGGAACACTAAGGCACTAAGAAAGCAAAGCAGGACAAAACGGGAAGTTGTCTCTTGACATTACTGCTGCACAGCACCTGACTGTCTGTCAGGAGGCATATGTCATCATTTTGAAGAAGTTTCCCATTCCTCACTACAGCATAAATTTGGCACTGTCAGATTAAAAAAAAGAAGAGTTTTTGAGAACTGAAAAGGTATGGACATTAGATGGCCAAAACAGAGAGACATTGTTGTGTTTTCAAGTTTAGTCTGTCAGTGTGTGTGTATCTATGAGAGAGTGAGAATGTGTGTTTCTGTGTGTGCTCCCTGTTTGCCATGCAGCATGTGTAAGACATGCATTATAAGTGCACCATAGCAAAGCAACACCTCTTGAATTTCAGTTCGAAAGATGCTAGGAACAGCATGTTTGCCAGTTTTTTTTACCTACCTTAATTGACCTATCAGAGCAGCTGCACTCTGAATAACCTCCACTTTTTCACCTTTTTATTAGGAGGATATTCAGGAATCTTCTGATTTTACTGTTGCTTGACTGTCTGGTTTTTGTTACTGAGCATGTTTTTGTCCAAATATTTACACCATGCTTCTTCCACCTCATTGCTTATATTTTGATGCACCAGTCCATAATTCATTGAACCTTTTTCCCCCATCCTTCTGTCTGTGTGCCTGTACATGGGATTGTGAGTGTGTTTCTGTCTGAGTACAAAGGTTAGTGCAGAAGGGGGGCTGGTAATGGATACATGTATAATGCATCAGCAGTACATTTCCAGTGGCCCGTGGCCCATGATGCAGCAGATGCCTCCAGTGAGCTCGGGACCACCACACTCCTTGTCCCTGTTTGCCTTTATTTTTGCCAGTTGAGTTTCTGCAGTTTCCCTACTGTAATGTGCCTCTGTGAAGGATCAGTAGAACAAATCCATGCTATAAGTGTTTTCATCTACTGTATTGTACACTAGCGCTCCTCCCCATGGTTCAGCCTCCTCATTGGGAGGCTGCAGCTGTTGTGACTGCCAGAGAGATGCTAAGCTCCAGGCTTTGTTTCGGCGCTTGAAGTGAGACTGAGGCTCAAATAATGATTGTGTGGAGAAGCTCCTCCTGGAAGTGTAGTGTGAATGTGGAGTGGATTTTCTGGATGACACCACACATTGCAGTATGAGGCAAGACACTGTGGTCCAGTGATCTGCCTTAATAATATGTTCCGTAGTTTTCTGTCTTAGTGCATCAAAATCCTAGACATAATAGCTAACTTATGCAAAATAGCGGGCTGCCATACAGTGCTACAAGCAGATCTTTATATGCGGTTATATACTGTGAACTCAGGTCTGTGTTTCTCAGAGTGGTGCTAAGGGAATGGGAAACTGGATGTTTGTAGGGGGCCAAGAGCTGTGTGAGGAGCCTGAAATATGCCAGCTATTAAAGGTATTTGTCAGAGCTGTCATTCAGCTGTTTGGGGGCTAAATTGGTAGTGTGTCATCTGTTGACACACTTGGTGATGGGGGAGCTTTCACTTAGGGATTACTGTGAGGTATTTAAATTGTTTTTGCCAAATACAAAAAGTAAGCAAATTTTAGTCAATGCACCGTGACACTGATGTTAATTCTCCCAGGGTAGTATATTCCAGTATATCAAAATTATATTGATATTGTGATACGAGACTAGATATCGCTTTATATTTTGTATATGGGAATATCAAAAGTACTGGTTTTAAAGGCTGCATTGCAGTAAAGTGATGTAATTTTCTGAGATTAACCACACACCAACTTCCTCCGATAGATGTAGCTGTTCTCGTATTTGCCTTTACCCACTTAGTCATTATGTCCGCATTACTGATTATGTATCAAACATCTCATTGTGTAAATATTTGTGAAAGCACCAACCGCATGATATGGTTGCAATGTTGATGCTGAGGTTTTTGGTCAAAAATATTGTGATCTCGATTTTCTCCATAATGCCCAGCTCTATCCCAGAGCAA
Organism: Epinephelus lanceolatus; assembly: GCF_041903045.1. Lineage (NCBI taxonomy): Eukaryota > Metazoa > Chordata > Actinopteri > Perciformes > Serranidae > Epinephelus > Epinephelus lanceolatus. The sequence continues at coordinate 25,389,957 of NC_135734.1, read as the reverse complement.
CCTTTTAAGCTGCTTCTCTCAGTGTACATTAAATGTTATGTGACTCAAATTTAACACATTTTACTTGTATACCACAAATGATATAGATGCACACCTAAAAGATTAACACCCAGTTATGTCTTAAACAATTAGATATAGATATGTAAAGCACAGGACATGACAGAGAAACTAAGGAAGGAAATGATCCAGAACCCGCAGCCTATATGACATAAAAAGCACAGGAAGTCATGTCACATTGTTTAGTAGCAAGCAAAGGTGTCTGTGTGCTGTGAACAAAGCGGCATGCCTCCATTTCCTTTAAGAAGTGTTTGAATGTTGCATATTTTCTGTTCATAACAGCAGACTGAACATCTGTATGGTATGAGGATTTAAAGAAGTCTCTGACCCCAGTTTTAGGCCATGGTGCTGCTTTAGATGAAGGATAATATGCCTGTGGTCGGCACATGTATTTGTGTTTGTGCCTGTGTGTTTGTGTATGCAGAGGGATTGTCTTTCAATACACCCGAGGCTGTCCCAGGTCTTTGTCTCGACCAAGGGCAGCAGCACAGTGTCAGAGGTCATGTCACACAATCCTAATGCAGACCTCACCAGATGCCTGCAAGATGTAAGCTCTGATTAAATTAAATGGAAGCAGGCGTCAAAGCGGAGCGAGGATGCTGGCACAAAGACGCACATGCATCATGGCTTCCAACAGATGTCTGGTGTCAGATTTGGACGGATGTGTGTTTTTACAGGCCTTTTATTTTCACATTCATTGTTCTAAAAATGTGAAGTTTTCTCGGATGATTGATTTTACTGTTCTATTACTGATATAAATAAAAGCTACACACAGTTATCAGTTGCCTACAGCTGTGTTAGGAAAGTGTATGGAGGGAGCAAATTAAATAAAAAAGTGTTTGTGTGTGTGTGTGTGTGTGTGTGTCTTTGCAATTAGATTTTAGTTTCCATTGATACCAAATGCTTAAATAAATGAACATCTTGTTCAAATGAGCAGCTGAGTTTGTCCTGCAGCGCAGCTGGGTAATTCCATCAGCTATGAAGTTATACAGTCATTTTGGGAGTTTTTAAAAATATCTACCACAGCAGGTTAATCATCATAGGAAAACATGTTAGTAGTAGTGTTTGTAAAGGTCATTATTTATTGGGAAATAGGCTTATTTATTTGCTTTGTAGTAGCGCCATGGGCCATGGCCGAGGAGGTCTGCTCCAGATGTTACGGCACATTACAGAATGCTCACTGGGCTGCAGACTTTCAGCACCCCTCTGCTCGACACTCCTTCATCCCTGCAAACAGTTTGAAAATCGCCATCAATTATGAATTCCTTCCATCTGGTGGGCTGTGATTACTGCTCCTGGCACTGTAGCGGTCCTGATAGCCGCTCCTGCTCACAGCTCTGTTAAATGGTTTCACTACTAGCATTCAGAGCTGATGAAATGAGGCAGGAGAGACACTTGGGCCAAAGCCAAAAAAGAAATGAGAGCAGGAGAGCCCTCACCTATTTTCATTTTCCCTCATCATCAGCAAATTTAAAGAGCGTGATCAGGTCATTTGTAATAAATATCAGCTGACTCAGATTGTTGCCCAGTTGATTGGAGCTTCCGTCTTATGTAGTGTGTCTGAATTCGATTTTTATACACTCGTATACTCCTCGGTGTGGTGGATTTCAAGGTTGTTTCAATCCTCTGCAGTTATGGCCAGGGACCAGGCAGTTAATTTGGCACCCTCACAGTGGGACCTCACTCTAGTAGTGTCCCATCAGGGTCTCTAAAGGCCATCTCTGTCTTTCTCTCCACCCCCTCTCCTCTCTTCACCTTTTCACTCTCCTCAGTTGATCCTCTCTGCTGTCTGCTACGATTAATGGTTTGCTGTCCCTCTCAACTCAGTCTCTCATCCACATCGTTGTTTTTCTTAACCCCCACTGACATTGTCTTACCTCTTGTTTTTCCACCTCCAAAGACCACTTCACCTTCATGTAGCTCTTCTGACTTTTACCACTGTCTCTGCAGTCCTCAGCCTCCCCTCCCTGTAGACTGGAAGCAGGTGGTTTTGATATATTACCTGCTCTACATCCCTTTTTCCATCTATCCAATTAGTGAAACATATAATTTCCTAATTACTTTAACAGATCTGCTTGTGTGTGTGTGTGTGTGTGTGTTTGTGTGTGCGTGGGTGTGTGCATGTGTGTGCCTGCATGCTGCAAAACAGTTGCCAGCGTAGCTGAGAATCAGAGATCAGTGAAAAGCAAGACATGGAGGTACCCCAGAGGGCAAAAACTAACCCTGGATATTTTTTTCTGTGTAAAACACATAAAGCACATTTCTCCTCTTCCTCTTCGGCCCATCAAAACTGCTGACACCTGACGCTACCTTATTGAAGATCTTGACGTCACAATCTTATCTTGCTAAAGGACGTCATGTGGGATTTTTGCCATTACGGCTGAGCAAATGAGAAAATTGGCTTTTCTTTATCTTTGACTATAAAAACAAGTTGGACATTCAGAAGTTTCTCATTTAATGAGGGTCCTGATCGGCTGTTTGATCAACTGTCAAGGTCTTTAAAGGTGAGGCAGCGCCTGCAGAGGAGTGGAAGTGTAGAGATTACTAACAGGGACCTGTCAGTCTATCATACAGCCAGCTGCTGTTTCCTTCTGTGTGTTTTGCTCACCATATCCCTCAATGAGAGCAAGGAGACAGGCTCTGTTTACACCAGGTATTAACATGGGACTTGGGTGATCTGATTATGTGTGGATAGCTCTAAGTCTATATGTTCATGCGTCTCAAATAACACTTGTGATCAGATCCCACTTTTCTGCTCTATATGCAAATAAACACATACATCTTTTCCGTTTGCAAAGACCAAATGCATTGTTGTTTTTAACCAGCAGGAAAGAGCAATGCACTTCCTGTGTCTAGTCTGCCAGAAGTTAAAAGAGGAAGATGACATGGCTGCACAGACATATTCTGGATGCTAATGCAATCACCACTGGCTTTCAGACAGTACAGACAAACAGAGGCCTCAGGAGGGGTGATAAGAAGAAAAGGGATGGGACGGGGGTTGTGGTGGTCCGTTGGTGCACAAATAGATATGTACTTCCACCAACGCGAGGGACATAGCTGAGTAGGCAGTCCTTCATTATGGTCCAGGACACATTAGCGTGCATCCTGCTGAAAGAAGGTGGCCGCCCAGACCAACTTCAAATGTGGTTTTAGGAATTGGACACATTGGGTGCATTCACACCTGTACACAGCGCTGTCCACTTGATATCCGATCACCCAAGGTGCATGATAATACCAGGTCAGTACATCATACCTCTCCTACACTTTCAAGGTTGACAGAATCATCAGTTCCAATGAGCACCATTATCAGCTGAACTTTTTTCAGACACATTTCAACATGATACTCTCACCCCCCCTCTTTCATCTGCATTTCCTGTCTCAGCAGCCCCTTACGTTTCAGTCTTTTATTGACGGAAGGAGGATGTCTGCTCAGCATCCTTTAAGAAAGACACAGTGTATTACTAGGAATTTGTGTCTAACATCTACCACTTTTATGGCCTGTGGTCTGATCCAAAACAATACAGATACGTGGTGCATTCACAGAGACATCCTACTTGAATTTCCTATTGATTTTTAAAACACTTCTCACTGAATTGAGTTCAGATCTGTTTGAGTTTTGTTTATCAGTATAACCCTATCACTGACTAATAAATAGGCTGTTTTTCTTTCTGACTCCCTCCCCTCTACTCTTGATTTTCTGATATGCATTGGTCAATTTTTACACCCTCTAATTGCTCTGGAGGCGTGTTGTCCATGTGGTCCTCTTGTGATTAATAACCTCTGCAGGAGAACTACCACAAAGCTCTTTAAACTCCATCGATTATTTACTGCATGTTTATGGTCCCAGAATCAAATGCATTACTCATGAGTTGTCCTTTACTTTTCACGCCTTGAGTTGGATACGTTAATGATTAATCGATTCTAACCATGACTGGGGGGGGGTTTCCATAAACAGTAAAATATGTTGCAACTTAACATGTTGAAGCTAAGAGTTATCCCAGGCTGACCTTTGCAGCTCTTCATCTAACCACATAATTATGGCTGCTTTTCAATGAGGAAAATTGTGCATTTTGTGTTTCAGAAGCTTTTAATGATTAATAGATTATCAAGGAATGTGGCTACTGAATTGTCATCAAATGCATGTTCCTCCACCTTCTTAAGGTTCTTTATTCTTAACTCACATTTACTCCATATACATAGAGGAAGTAGATTTGGTCTTGTTGCCTCTCATCCCTCTCTTCTTTGGCAGCAGTTGTCAGTGTGCTGTCCAGGCTTGCTCTTTGCCTGAGGCCTGGTAGCCATCTGTTGAAGGAGACCGAATCTCTCCGTCCCTGTCTTCAAAACAGACAGATATGCCCGTCTGTGTATGTGTGTGTATGTGTGTGTGTTGTGTTTTTTTTTTTTTTTTTTTTGCGTTCTCGAGTCTACATGCGTTTGTGCAAGCTGCTTGCATTTCCGCCTTGATTGGATCTGAGAATAGGAAGTGGCACATGTGTCTCTCGGAGGGCCTCTGGTTTCGAGTCTGGATTGGCACATTTCTCAACACATAGCTGAGAAGAACAGGCGGCATCGGGCCGCCTCACGGCTGGTGTGTAGGCGGCCGAGGACAGTGGGAGGAAGAGTTTGAGAAATGATGGAAATTGAAATTAATTAGATTATGGAAAAAAAGAGAGAGTGAGGCCATGGGGAAATGGAGAAGTGATAAAGGCGATTTTGTTGCTTCAGAGATATCTGTGTGTGTCACAGAGTTCAGTGTAGTGAGGCTGACTTGTCTCACTGGATCCTGCTGCAGGCACGAGTTGCCAACTCAGCGCTTTTTATTGTTGTTTTTTTCCTCTTTAACAGTGTCCCCTTCATTTCTACCTCTGTTTCCTTGAATTCCCATTGCGTCCTTTATCACTTTAGTTGCTCGTCTTTGCTCTAACACTAGCTGCCTCATCACTTTTCCCCTGGATGCTTAGTGTACTGTATATTATTGGGAAGAATGTGGGGATTCAACCATCCTATTGTGCTATTTGTTTAGGCCTCAGTGTGTCTCGGGGTGCTGAGAGTGAGAAAAGAGACTGAGAGGTCTCAAGTCAGTGAGAAGCAGTGTCTAACAATGGGACAAGTATTTGTCAGCACACGAAGGAAGCAGGAAAAATCATTCAAGTGAGCTAAACAGCATTCGGTCTCAGTTTCTCTAAGTGCATATTGATTTGAAGCCTCATGACTTCCAATGTTTGCCTCTAATGTCTTCAGAGTTGAGCTTTATAGGTATTTGGTATTCATGGGTCAGCCTGTCACCAAGGGGTCAGGTATTGATTTATTTAACAGATCTGCTGTGAAGTGTGGACAGGAAGGACCAGAGGGCCATCGCGTTATAGATTTGGTGGCTGGACGAGCCTGACTTAAAAGAAAATATCCTTGTGCTCCTTTCTAATGTTTTATTCAGTCTTCTCTTTGTTTGTTACTTTACCTTCTCCACATTCACAGTGGCAGCATTAGAATCAGTCAAACAGATTTTCTCATTAAAGCGTGCGGCATTCATTTTTCACACACCAGAGCTGATGCTTTATTAATTTTTCAGTAAGAGGGACCAAGTGTGGGCAAAAATACTCAGGTGCAAGACAAAAAATACATTACTGCAGGGCACAAAAGAGGTCTGCACACTGTTAGACTCCACTATATTTCTCTTTTACTCTTTTCAAGGCAGTGTTTCAGTCTGCAGGATCTTTGAGTGAATTGTCTGCATACCTGAAGGTTCAATACAAATGGCTACCAAAATTACCTCACAAATAACACAGAGGCAGCTAAACCGCTAAAAAGCATGTTTGAATAAGGTCTATGTGAACATAATGGGGATATTAAACAACCCATTCCTACGGAGTGTGGACCCAATACAATAAACACCTTGAGTATGCAGCTTTATGCAATGCAGGACTATTGCACTTCAAGGAAGACTGTCATTGTGAAACTTAGAGTGTTCATTTGGATTATATTATGTTGTGCTGGTGTTTGGGTCATTATGGTCACACTATTCAAGGCCACTGTAACTGCCATTAGGCTAAATTATTAAATACTTAGTATCAGCTAGGAAGACAGAAATCTAAATGGGAAGAAAAGGCTACTAAAAAAAAATGCATCTTTGTACATTTTAGATTATACTGTATGTATGTGTCATAAAACGTTTTGAGTTTGAGTATTTCTTTCCCTTATCAAAACATCAGTTGTCACAAATTTTACTATGGAGTTTTTGGGATTTCACTCTTTTACTAATCAATTAAATGCTCTAAAATGGAGCTTGTGTTAAATCTTAATTGCTGTTTGTCTGAGATCATTTCACAGTTGAACATATGTTCCTCTCATCAGTAGTGAGATTTAACTTCTTTCGTCACGTCCCCTCAAGCATTTTCTCTAGCTAGTGGCCATAAAACGCTTTGCTGTGGCTGGCGGAGGCAGTTGTCATGCTGACTGAAAGGAGGCGGAGTGGTGTGAGGAACTTGTGCGAGCTATAGCGCTGATAGGAATGGTCTAAGCCTAAACATCAACAGCGGGCCTGTGTTCTCAGCTAGCAGGGGTTCACACTGCTGCCTTTGTGTCCTGCTCCGAGTCCCACCAGGATGGCTCACACTTGCTCCAAACACATGCACATTTATTCACACACAGAGTAAAAGCCTTAATACCATGGGAGGCGGAGGAGGAGACTGTTAACATTTTAAACTTGATGAGGCTGTGGCTGCAGGGGTTCTGATGCAACACATAGGCACAGCAGGAAGATAAAGAAATAAGTTGATTATTTTTAATCTGTTGATCCTCAGTCTTGACACGGAATAGTGGGAAGTACCCTTCGTTCTCTCCTCCTTTTATGTCCAGACTTGTCAGTTTCATCATGCTTCACTGAATAACGAAACTCTAGAGAGGGTGCAAGCATGCCAGGATTTCTCACAGAAGAGCTGGCTGGCACACTTCTTCCTCTCATCGGGTTTCATCACTGGTCAAATGTGGGAGTCGATAAAGGCTTTGTCAGTTCTTCTCTCAGATCCTATTTCTGCAAAAGAAAAACTGAAATTCCTTATTAGGACGCAAGTTTCACAGTTTAACAAAGAAATTTGTATAAATCTGAACTGATGGCCCCGTTCGCCAGCCCTCTGCAAATGTTCAGGTTTATTTTGCTCCATGTTAGCAACCTCAAATTTGCCAAGAAAACTGCTCAGTTTGGAGAATATGACATTGAAAGACTTATCAATCACCATGGCTTATATGTCTGACAAACCCAGAAAAAAAAAAACAGGACGACTTCAGTTAGGTTCTACACTGTGACGATGTGGACGATGGCAGGTGGCAGTGCTGTGTGTCATTTTATTATGGGGGTTGACAATGTACGGTGTGCCATTGACTCAGTACCGTTTAGCGCTGCATTTCAGAATGCTACCAATTTGAATGTGGTGGGATTCTGGGGTTTGTGTTGTAGCTGTCTTGCCATATCATATTTTCGGTTGGCTTTGCTGACAGACAGCTGGCTAGCTGCAATAATAGAGGGGAAACACGGAGACCACTACCCACCTTCAAGTCTCCCTTGGTAAGCCATAGCTTATTTGCACTATGCACCACTTGGGTCATGTGGGAGCTAGCTTGTGGTGCTGCTCATTCAGTGGTTACTGCTGTTAACGCCTTCCTGGTGGTGGGATGGCGTTGCTGGGCAAATATGGTGACCACCCTCCAGTCTCCCCCAAGAAGCCCCAGTGAGAAAGCGGCTTTTAGCATTGTCGACTATGTTAGCACCACTAGCCATGCTGAATGTGTGACCAGTGCCTTTAGCTAGCTCCCACCAGACTTTAACCTGTAAATGCCATGCAAAACCGTTAAAAAATATTCTCTGCAGTTAACCGAATAGCACTTAACCTTTGACCTCCCTGTTCCCTACTAAGACAAATGTAGCTCTACTTAGCTCAAAAGCTGCTGATACAGTATGACTCAAAACAAGTCATTTGTCTGTGTTAGCGAGGTGAAGTTCAGCAAGCAGTGTGGCACTGACACACCAGTTGCTGTCCATGGCTATAATGTTCACACACATTTGGTTTACTGCTGAACTTGCTGCCAGAGTTCTCAACTTCTAGCTTGTCGCCTACGGGTATGCTGGATAATTATACGTAAGCCTCAAAACCACCAGTCTGCACAGTGGGAGCTGGCAGATTTCCCTCGGTGTAATGATGATAATTGTATTTAATTCCCACATGGCCCTGAGCAGCTACCTGTTCCTTTCCAAACAAAGATAGATACCCAGTTACAGGTACTCATTTGAGTCCTAATGAGATACTCATTTTGCCAGTGTTTTCTATAAATAAAAACAGGTGTAGGTGTCTTAATCAGCTCCCTAAATTAATGAAACCACCAGGTACCCCGAGGCCACAACATACTTTGTTTTTGATATCTTACCTGACCCAAAGGGATCAATATATTCTTTCCTTTGTTGCAATTAGCAAAGGTTCACCTCAGGCTGCAGCCACCTGGGGCTTGATTAAAACTGTTCACATTTTTGTTTCTACGTGCCGATGTAATCTGCGTCGGGAATGCATCAAAAAGGGTACATACTCTTTTACCGTGACTGTCATCTGACCTGATTGTGTCTCTGTTAATGACACCCCCCACCTGTGAATACAGTCCATCCATCATGGGTCAGGTCCAGGCTCTGTCCCACAGCAGCTGGACCCATGTTAATCCCGTGGGCTCCTTGGCACAGGTCCCCCTGGCACTCATCTCTGTGTTGGTTCTGCTTATCTGCCAGTCACATTGTAACCCATCAGTAATCAGGCAATTTCCTGAGTCCTGCTGAGAGATTTACAAACTCCCTGCTGCTTTCTCCTAGTACTACATATTTTCATGCTAATACCCCCTCCTTTCCCTACACACATGCAGACAGATGATATGTAAGCATGAACACACACTCACATTTTTCCTCTTTATTTTATTAGTGAGGGTGAAGAAATTGTGACAGACAAACAGAAGCTAATCTCATTCAAATGAAATTGGAGCCTACACTGGCAGTCCTCTCCCACCCCCCCCCCCCCCCCCTGCCTTTTTTCCTCCTCATTTTCTACCATGAGTCAAAGATGACCACAACTGTCGTACATGTTGCCCAGTTGCTAGGCAGTGGACAGTATTTATTTTCCTGCAAACTCAACTTTTCTTCATTCCCTGCTCTGCACAAGCAGTCCATTTCCTCTGTGTCTTCGTCGAAATTGTTTAGTTGAATTCATTAGTGTGTCTTTCATTTCATCTTCATGCAAGCTCGGTTTGTTTTTAGAAGGGATGGGCTAAAGGTCAGCTTGGTAACATTTTAGTTTCAGTGAAGTTTAAGCTTAGTTTTTAAGTGTTTATTTTATCGTGCTCAGTTTATGCTTTAAAAAAAAATAAAGCTAAGTCTATGACTTGGTTTGTTCTACTCTGGCACTGTGTGAGATCTGATGATGACTAAGGCCACCAGTTATAGCTAGCAGCTTACTGTGGAGAGAAGCTCTTCTTGTTCAGTGCTGAGTCATGCATTTTTTTTTCCAAACAATCTTTGGAAAGTACCAGTATCAATAGGGCATGTGGAAATGGTGTGTGTGTGTGTGTGTGTGTGTGTGTGTGTGTGTGTGTGTGTGTGTGTGTGTGTGTATGTGTGTGTGTGTGTGTGCAGTCCTGAGCCTCCATGGTCTAAAGGGAGCCATGGTGATAATGCAGCATTAGCCACAGATCAGGCAAAGTGTGTTGTGTAATAGCGACAGGATCAGTGGTATCAGTCCGACTGTCATCAGGCCCTAAATTTCAGCCACAGCTTTCCCCCACAGAACCATCAGCAACATACACCATTTACCCCAATCTTGAGCGCGATTGCCACTCATATCACATCAGTGACCATGGCAAAATCATCCTTATGATTCCTCAGCAGTCCCAGATATCCTTCTAAATGTGTGTTTCACTCAGTTAAGGTTTTATTAGTAGAAACGAAGTGTGTCCAATCCTGTAGGAATTCTGCAAACCATCTTATTAAAGTACAAGTGCTTGTACAGTTGCTGGCAGCCTTTTACTGCCAGCTGGGAAGTATGCAATATTAAAGCGAACAGTGCAATGCAGGACATCACTTGCCTGCATATATGTATGTACATTGTAGTTGCTGAAGTACTCATAAGTATTACTGCAGCAGTGCATTGTTCATCTATTTTGGGGAGTACATAAAACCACATCTTGTACACCAATCTTGGCTACATTTTTAGAGTGTGGTCCTCTCACATCAAAGTTAACAGACTAGAGGAACAGACTATATTTTGCAATCAAATCATTTGAACACCAGACAGATTCCACAAGAACAGGCTTGAAAACTGAGAATACACAAAATCAGCCAGGAGATTAAGTGTATTTGTATTACACAGTGAAGAGAGCTGTTACCTATTTGTTAACCAAAGCAGCAGTGGCACCACTGTATGTGCCAAACTTCACTGCTCATTTCTAACTGGTAGCAGCTTCAGGTTCACCAGACAAACTCCAAAGGGCATGTTTACTACTTTCAGGAGAACATGTGCTTGTTTTGTGTGTGTGTGTGTGTGTGTGTGTGTGTGTAAAGAAATGCCTGCTAGCTTGGCCCTGGTCAGTCAGATTCATAAACTCACAGGTCTAGAAAGTATGCTCTGGCAGTTTGGCTCCAGACTCGCATATCTGTGGCTGAGCCACAGAGGCTCCAGGGACAAACTCTGTCATGTCTGACTGTCTTACTGTGTTGGTCTCCTCCAGAAAATTATAAATTATTAGTTTTCTTTATTGGTGCTTAAACCTAAGAGGTTGTTCTAATAAATACAGTTATACAGAGTGAGAGTGAGGAGCTGTAGAAGAAGATTTCCTTTTGGCTGTAAACCAGTATGGTACTTTTAACCAGCTTAAAGGTCCAGTATGTGAGATTTAGAGTGGCATCTAGTGGTGAGGATTGCAGATTGCAACCAGCTGAAACGTCCTTCAGCGTTCATTGTTCAGGGGCTTTTTAGTGGGAGCTAAATTCACCACAGATGTCTCTTCCTCTTCAAAATAAATGGACCTGATGATTTAAACTGGCAAAACATCATAGAAAGCAGTTTTCCATTAAAACAATCAGTGTTTTTGTGACGCTGCTCATTGCAGAGGGGCTGCTAACTAAGATGGCTGACATGAAAACACGAATGGCCCTATCTAAAGCTAGTGTTTGGTTTGTTTGTTCTGGGCTACTATAGAAACATGGCAGACTCTATAGACAAGGACCTGCTCCCTATGTAGATATAAATGGCTCATTCTAAGCTAATGAATACACAACATTACTTATTTTAAAGTAAATATAAACTAAGAAAACATACTTATTATATTATATTCCATTACTGACAATATATCTTCCTAAATCCCACACAGTGGACCTTTAAATCAAACAAAGCTTGTCTGTAATAGGCACATATGATTTATTCACGGCTAAGTATTCCATCTGCGCTCTGACACAATTACTGGATTTATATGGAAGTCACACTGCGCATTTCCATTGAATCCGCCTGCATCTTAGTTATTTCCCATTTTCTGCAGCAGGGAATCTGTTTACAGCTTTCAATTCAAGGTATGCAGCGAGTCAGAGAGAGCATTTCTTTCCTCGCTTTTCCTCCTGCTTAACAATATGGCCCACAGACTGTACAGCAGATGGATGAATGCTTCATCACAGTGTGATTTTCAAATTGCTTGGTGGAGAGAGAGGGGACCTCAGAACCATGAGGTGGATGTAAATTGGAAAATGTCACCATGTGTTTGTGGGTTTTAAAAGAAAACCATGACCATGGATGCCCACACCCTTTTGGTTTTGTTACATTTTTGGTTACGTTTTGTCAGCCTGTGTACAAAGCCAGGGATGTGATGACACATTGTTTGTCAAAATCTGTCGGATATTTGTTAAAACTGTCTTTATTTTAAGGCAAACTGCAGATTCTGCTCCATTAGCCGGTCTGAGCTCATATACCACTAAGGAGTAGGAGCTGACAGCTGTCCATGGAAGCTATCTTGGCCCAGAGGCTTCGCTGTGCATGTGCGTGCTGCATGCTGCGTAGTAGTGTATTTTGAGGGTCATCCCAGAGAGACTTCACCCCGGGCGAGTACGAACGGAGAGTGCACTGACAGGCACCCCTGGGTGTGTGTGTATGTTAGTGTATGTGTGTGTGTGTGTGTGTGTGAGTGTGTGTGTGTGTGTGTATGTGTGTGTGTGTGTTGTGTTAGATTCCTTGTGGCAGATGAGCTCTCGCTGGTCGCCTCAGGGTATTAGAATAAACATAGCAGTGGATAAGAAAAGCCCATATCCTGTCAGTGCGAGACATTTCCATTAAAATGTGAACCATGATAAAGTGGCTCTTCTCAAAATAAAAAGAGGGGACTATGATGGCAGGTGGTTTTTGTTCCTTTAGAGGTTGGGAGAGGTCGGGATGTTTCCACTGTGAAATTAAGACATCTCTGTATTACCATTTGAATTCAGACTACAGAAGTTAGAGCTCACTGAATCCCTGTAGGTATACAGTGAGAGAGAACAGGAGGCTAGTCTGGGTTGAAAATGAGAACTGAGATGAGTTGCAGAGCTGAAGGCAAGACTGGGAGGTAAAGGGAGGGGAGCAAAGCAAGGGTCCAGATGTGAGACGGCCTCGCTGGCTGTCTGTTTACATTTCTCAGCTAACAGGAGTGTATTTTTAACCTCTGCCTGTTTTTGTTCTCTCTGCAGGTGCTGGAGAGTCGGGGAAGAGCACCATTGTGAAGCAGATGAAGTGAGTGACCACTCATTGTTTAGCTTTTCCTCCCATCATTTCTGACAAATTAATATATCGTTTAACAGCATAATTACATGTTTGGAATACATACATATATAGATGTTTTTCCAACATTTGTTTGAGGATCAGTATTAGGGGTGTAACAACACACTGATTTGTATTGAACTGTTCAGTATGAGGCTTTCAGGTCGGTAGACATCACAAGCCGAATGATACTTTGAACTATCCTATTACATTTGGAAAATGAAATATACAGCTTAAACTCTGTTTAATATAATATTTTTAGTGCCACTGCACTGAACAAGGCAGCCCACACGAGAGAACGGGCAACATGCCGTCTGCCCCTCCAACCCCAAAACCAAAAATATCCTGCTCCAGTGAGACACACTGGGAGGCATGATTCGCTAAGCTAGCTCTTTGCAAGATGGTTAGCAATGCCATTATTAGACCAGAAATGGAAGATCCTCTGATAACCCACAGGTCTGGTGTTTGGAGCCACTTCGAAAGTGGTGGATACAAACACACGGAGCCAAAGAACAAGCCACTGCACAGCTAAACTCTCCTTAGCAGCTAACCCAGTAGCACAGGAACAGGCATGACCCCCTGCACGGCCACAGTTTCTCTTTAGCAGCCAAGCCAATACATACACACCCCAAACCAGGGAACAAGAGCCGTTGTGTGGCTATAGCCTCTCGTTCAGCAGCTAATAGCTAATGTTATCACAAAGCACACACCCACAGCAGTGAGCAGTAACTGCTGGCAGGCCAGGTGGTGGATTCAGCCAAAAAGACTGAAAGTTATGTTAATGACGGCTGTTTAATTTGTGTTTATATGACTGTGACATTTAACACCGATGTTTATTTATGTATTTATTAGACTGGAAAAAAGCCGAGAGAGCTCGTAGGACGTCACAAACTCAAAGCTGACACAGTGGCCAATAGAACGATACTGAAAAATCCTGGACACAGAAATGATAAAACACAGTTAATTGGTCTAACTCCACAGTTTCATACTACACAGTTCCCAATCTTTTCATGTTTTCAACAAGTATTTTCTAACATGTATAATGTGTTTGGAAAAAAATCACTGACTTTGCTTTACCCACTTATTCCTGCTCTGTACAAAAAAACAAAAGCCCAAATTGTTAGTTTTCATACCTTTTAAAATTTTAAAAAAACATACCAAACTGTGATATCACTGTATCGTATTGAACCGAACTGTGAATTTGTTAACCGCTTTACCCCTAAGCAGTATGTACTGCCTGAACGTAAATTAAAGAATTTATAGCAGCACATTTACTTGTAGATATTAAAGCAAGTGTGCAGTACAAACATTGCCTCGCAACAAAATGTCTTTGGCTCAAATCACAGCCCTGGTTCTTGAAATGTAGTGTTTGTACAACATAATACCATGTTCTTATAAATCACCTTTTCAATTCCGGCATTAAAAATAACCTGAATGAATGCTCAGAGTGTTAAAATTGCAAAAATATTAATACAATTTTCAGACCATATTTGTTTGTTTAAGGTTCAACTGGTGCTCTTTTACTTAAAGAGGACTTGGCCAAAGACTCAAATAATGAGGTGAACATATGTCAAAGTAATCCCTTTGAGCTAAAACCTCAGGCTCAGACCATTCTAAATATTCAGTTTTCAACATATATATATATATATATATATATATATATATATATATATATATTTATATATATACATAACATATAAATGTTTTTTCTACTTTTAAGATAATATGATGTCAGCTTGTTACAGATTTCTTTATATGGGCATCTGCTCCACTGGTACATGTGTCTACATGCTTACATTAGGTAAACATGTAATCATGGTTGCCAATTATTTATCCCTCTGATTTTGGGTCATGTGAAGATTTTGGATTAGAAGTTTTTATTGGTAATTTCACAATAGAAAGTGCCGCTATGGTCTGTTTCAATCATTCCCCCCACTGCAGTGCCAAGAGAGCAGATACAAAGACCCAGAAACACATGTCAGGAAAAAAAAATCAGGATTGTTAAATCCAAGCAAAGTTGTCAAGAATGGGCACAATCTTTTGGGTATTGGCATGTTGCATGTTTGTTCAAATCCAGAGTGACACCAGAGAGGAGATCTGAATGAAGCAGAATGCATTAGTCCAGAAGTGGGACTGAAAATGATCAATTTCCACACTTCATCTATAAAAGATACAACTAATTTCATATTAAAAATATATTTCTTTAGTTAATATTTTTTAAGCAGGTGCCAGAAAACATCGTCCAGTGTAGTTTTTCCTTCTCTGCCCTGGCAAAGGCAAAACTCACACACACACACACACACACACACACACACACACACACACACACACACATTCACACTCACAGACACACACACACACACAGGCAGGTGAGCTATATCTTCCTCTGCACTGCAGCTGATGTTGTGTATGGGATGTCCCCCCTCAGATAAATGCAGTCTTCTAGCTCACTGACAGATGGTGAGTAATGCACAGAGTTTGGCCCAGTTAGCTTGGCACTCTTTGGCTCAGAGCCAGCAGGCTTGAAATAGGCCATTAACAGGCACTGCACCATGAGCATTTATCACCAGCCCTATGGATGAGAGAAACAGTTGTTAAGCGATTGATCAAATCGATTGGCAAGTCCAGTCACTGCCGACTACACAGATCTTTTGACATGTGTGCTGCACTCTCCTGTGTTACACATGGACCACAACAGTTACCAGGGTCCATCTTGGTTACTGTCGGGTGTCATCTAATTCAGTGTAAATGCACTCCAGAATCAACCTGGCAGAGAAAGCCCACCAGTATTGCTGCACTACGTGTAATCTGACAAGGCTTTGGTAAGCATTTGTTAAGGACAGACACCATTTCAGTCACGTTGCACAAAAGATGATTGATAGTGCTCCTCGCTGAAACAACAGCATGAACTTTTCCTTCCCCTTATCGGACTTGTCCACCTCTCACTGGACTGTCAATGTTTTTTGCTCTAGATTAAAAAACTACAAAAACATGGAAGCTGTTTGTTAAACACTGTCAAATTTCATATTCAAGTATATAAGGACCGGACTCTGAATACATTTCCTGCAAGAAATTGAATATGCATTTGCAAAATTTGCTGATTGTTCCTGCTTCCATGTAGGGTTTAACTGAAGGAGGTTTTTAAAACAAAAATCTTGTAGGGAAAACTGTAATAGCCTGGCAGCGTGCAGATTAAGTGAGCGACTTAAATCTTAACTTTTGCAGGATGTTTCAAGAGGCAGTGAGTCATGTCGTCATGTAAACCACGTCTCTCGGTTTGCTGATTGTTCCCGCTTCCAGCAGTAGGGTTTAACCGACTCTCAAAGGATGTTTTTAAAACAAAAATCGTGTAGGGAAAACTGTATAAGCCTCGCAACTTGAAGATAAAGCGAGCCACTTAAAACTTGCTGTGGGAGGTAAAATCAATAATTCTAGTTTGTCAGTAGAAGAAAGGGCTTAATATGTACAATCTGACATGAGCAGTGACAGCTGGCGATGTAACAATGTCAGTCTCAAAAGATATGAGAAAAGCTGTGAGCAAGGAGGAGTACAAACACTATTTCTGTTGTCTTCTGTGTAGCTTAGGCTCTGATTAAGGTGCAGTGAAGCATAAATGGAACGGCTGGTTTCCTGTCTGCGAAAGTTCACCCCTGTCAGTCTCTCTGAATCCCTCCCTGCTTGTCCTTAAAACACGGGTTCAGAAAATGGTGCGAAATGCGCATTTCCACAGCTGATGCGTGTGAATGAAAGTTGGTGTTCCTGTTTAGCGTTGCTGCACTGACTGAGGCAATTTCAGAAATCTGTCGGAGGCACTGTTCTCTAAAATCCTTTCACGTGCACGTCAGTGAGCACCTACACGCCTGATGCTTTCACTTTTGATACATCATTAACAAAAGTACACATCCACCCCACCACATACATGTTCCTATGCGTACATGTGAAGCACAAAAAGAAGCTTCTCCAAAGGGTCTTACATGTCATCAGGTAGTCTTAAGTTTAAATTTCTTAAATCCTAAAGGAGCAGTGTGCAAGATTTTAGGAGATTTGTCAGTGAGGATTGCAGATTGCAACCAGTTGAAACTCCCCCGATGAGAATTCTTTCAGTGTTCAATGTTCAGGGAGGGTTTTACCAGGAGCCGAATTGTCAGCAGAGGTCTCTTCCTCTCCAAAACGAACGGACCTGGTGACTAAAAATGGTAAAAGCACAGCGAGCAGTTCACGTTAAAATCAGTATTTCACAGCGCTTGCAGTGTGTGCTCGCCTTTTTTTTCTGGTAACTTAAGATCCACATGTTGAGGAGGTTTTTAGCGGTAGATGAATCGTTCACAGAGGTCTCTTCCTTTCCATAACAAACGGATCTGGTGATTCAAACCAATAAAAAACTGACTTAAGCAGTTTCACGTAAAAAAAACCCCAAAATCTGTGTTTGTCGCAGGGGGGCTTTTGGTTTGTCCATTCTGGGCTATTGTAGAAACATGGCAGTGCAACATGGTGATCGCCATAGACAAGGACCCACTCCCTATGTAGATATAAATGGCTCATTCTAAGATAACAAAAACACAATGATTCTTAATTTCAGGTGATTATACTTTAAAGAAAACGTTATATTATATTTAATTTCTGCCAGTTTAACCCCCCCTTAATCCTACATACTGGACTTTAATTGCCACAAACACTAATTTCATTTATCCATCTTTTAAGTCTTAATTCTTTTTGTCAAAGTGAGTCAAATCCCACATTTTTGATGTTCTACTTTTTCAGAATGCCACTGAACCTAATACTTTATACCTGCACTTACCTTTTGGCAAAGAGTGGTTTAACCTAACTCACCTTACCTCTGCACTGGACCACATATTTACCCTTATACTTACCATCAATGCAAGAAAAAGTAAGAAGTAAGAAAAAGATGATTTGTCCACAAATCGGTCTTAAATTCAGTTGAAAATTATATTAAAATCTTTAAATTTAAGTGTTCGACACCTGTAGTAACCATAATACATGTTTAAATTTTTAACCTGTTTTAAGTCCACTCACTGAGGTCAATTAAAACCACTTACATAGATTTATTTCACATTTTGACTTGCAAGAAAAAGAAAAGCACAAGTGTCATTAATAGCATCAATGATTAATACACAACACCAGGGCTCTGGAACTGGTATGCTGTTATGACGTATAAAAATGGCTTTTGTGAAAAAGGTCCATCGAAGCCCTTTAAGTGACACTGAAGTGAAAAGAGTGCAACACCCCTGTCTCCTCTTGGCTCATAGACGAGTGGGAGTGAATTCTTTCAGCTGCCTAAAAATAGAGAACAAACATAACTTAGTCAAATGTAACCCCTCAGTCCCACACTGGACTCAGACTTCTTGTATGAGCAACATTTTTCTCTGGCTGACTTTTTTAGTAATATGGACAAATAATAGATATTAGAGATAGTGTGTGTGTGTGTATGTGTGTGTGTGTGTGTGTGTGTGTGGGATTTTCCTATTCATAAGCCTGACAAAAGGCTATATTATATTTCTGTGAAAAGCACAGGAAACAGCGGTGCTAATGATGGCCTTTCTTTTAATCCAGTTTCAGAGTTCTTCAGAAGAATTCAGAAAAATTCCCTGCGGTCCACACTACACTTGCATGTTGTGACTAAAAAGGATAATTATGTTGACAAAAATGTTACAGTCACTGTATATGGGGTATTAATGATGGGAGTTCAATGAAATCCAGCTTCATTGTATTCTACTATAAAATTTCCCCCTGGTTGACACCCGACTTTGAAGTTATTTTTAACACAGCAGTGATGAAATATTTAAATGAGGAGGAAGCAGCTCACGAAATCCATATAACCCTGTTATCATGGTCAAGTTCTCCCATGCAGTCAGAAGTATATTTTAAAAGTACAGGTTTCAGTGAAAATCTGATGGAAAGTTATTTGTTTTAGGTGTGCGCAGTGTCCTCACTGGACCAAGTTAAAGGCTCTTTTTTTTAATCATAACTCATGAATTGTGAGATGTTGAACCAAATTTTTACTTCTCTGTATCTTTGGTCCAGCACATCCAGTATGTATAGTCATACAGGCCACGACCATCAACCCATTGGTCGATGGAGGAAAACAAAATCTGCTCCTGATCTCCAGATTAACTAAATCAGCCGCAGTGCATTCTACCTGGTGGCGCTGTGTTTCCATCAAAACATTTTTTTCTGAGACTAGTGTATTTTTAAAAAATCTTTGTAATGGGAGTTACACTATGCTACAAATGCCTGCAACGTGATGAAGTGCCGAGCATCTATTCTGTGCTGAGCGCTGCATGCTTGGCATTTTTTCCTGATTGCTGAGAGTTGAAAAAGGTTCAGCTCTGGGTAAAACGCTGCGCTAGTCACTGATACTTTTTCCCCAACCGTCCAAATGTAGTGGAGCAGGGGCGGGTCAAATACCACAAAGACCAACTGACACCTCCTAAATTTACAAGTGCTGAACAACAACAACAACAATGAAAGTACAATAAATACTGCTGGCCACATAGACTTGCGAGTCTGTCCTCTTACCCTCCGTAGTTCAGCCTTTCCTTTGTCCAGAGCAGGAGCCAGGGCAAGTGCTCACCTTGTGTGGACATTTTTACTTGTGAGACAAGACCCAACCAAGTGTCTCAGCTGAAAAACACTACACCTCCAAAGCGCTCTAGCACTCCCACCTGGGCATTTTCATAAGAACGGCTGGTATTTTCATCTGGGAACAAACACTTTTATGGATGCACAGCCTTTTAAAAGTAACACCAGTAACTGTCCAGCCAATGAGAATTTGGTTAGACAAGATAGACTAATCGACCAGAAGGTGTCCGCTGTACTAATCTTGTGTTATCTTAAGTGTATGGTCGTACTGTTTTACCGTGAATGGTTGCAAAATCACTCATACCCAGTGTTATACAGTTCATCCTTTTCCACAGCTCTACACTTGACAGTTTTTAGGAACTTGTGTGTTGCTGTATGCAGACCCTGATCCAATGCAAACTCTATTTTCTATTATTAGAATAAAACAAAAAGGATTGTGCCTTGGGGAGGTATGAACTCTGTCAGTGCTTCCCACTGTAGTTATAGATGTTTTTACAATTAATCTCACAAGTATACAGTAAATGAGACTCTACATACATTCAGGTAAGTTAAATCTGCATTTAAACAAGGTGTTCCGGTTAAGAAAGCACAGTTAACAAAGTGCTTTACAATCAAGTCAATCAAATCTGATTGTATGAAATTATTACAAGTACTATTTGGATGAGGGGGAAACACTGTGGGCATTCAGTCCTCTTGGCTGTCCCTCTCAGTGTTTCACAGTGGGCTCACTTGCATTTTAATGAGGTCCCATTCAGCACATCACACAGCCAATGAGCTTCCTGGCTGTGTGACTCTGGTTTGTGGGCCGTGACAGGCCAGGGGAGATGGTTCTGTTTGGTTTCCAGCCCAGCAGCTTCTATCTCAGCCCCATGCTTTTTCAACCTCATGCCTCTTTCTCTCCATCTCTTTCCACAGCTCCAAAAGCGAGTAAATATTTGTTCTGGTGTCCTATAGCTGAGAGGTACAAAAACGGTTGAATTTTCCCACTACCACAAAGCAGCAGTATTGTGATTTGTGATCTCGTACATGCAGGAAAAGGTCATCTTTGATGGATCTAATGACATATCTGTGAAATATATAATTTTACTTTTATTGTAACAAATAACATACAACATTTTCACAATGAGAAGGAATATTAAGTACAACCAGGGGCAAAAAAGTACCCCTTCACCTCTATATGATAAATTCAAGTACCCCTTCGACTGTTTTACACCACTGTATGTAATGTGTAATCATAAAATAACGTCATTATCATGTTCCATTGCTACCTTGTGATTTCAGCTTAAATTAAGAAGTATTCTTTTTTTTTCTCATTCTCTTCCCCTCCCTCCGGTCTCTGTTTTCAGGATTATCCACGAGGATGGCTACTCAGAAGATGAGTGCAAGCAGTACAGAGCTGTTGTCTACAGCAACACAATCCAGTCCATTATGGCCATCATCAAAGCCATGGCCAACCTTAAGATCGACTACGAGGAACCTACCAGAGCGGTAGGTATCTGACACTGATGTTGACACTGAAATTAGTAACATTTTACACGTCACCACCCTCTGCGGCCACGGGACAGAAGTGAAATGATGTTTGAAATACAGCAAAGATGGCAGTGTTGTTGTAGAAAGGAGACTGTGCATCTTCAACCAGTCAGTCTCTTTTTTGGATTCATTAAAAGTCTCTTAGTCTAATAAACAAATATTACCTTTAAACAAAATTTTATTTAGTCTCAGCCTTAGTTCTGTGTCAAATGTTCTTGCTAGTTTTTATCATATTTAATCAATCTCATCCTGTTTTAGTCAAGTTTGAGTTGACTACAAGTCTGGATGTTGTAGTCTTCAACTTTATCTATTTTAGTAGTTTTAGTCAATAAAAACTGTTGATAGTTTAGTCTTGTTTAGTCATTACTGAACATTTCAGTCAGTCTGGCCAAAACCAGTAATTTTGTCATTTTAGTCAAACTTATTTGACACAAGATTTCATCTCATCATTATCTGATGAAAAACACAGGTTGAATGATTAAACATGCAGCTTCGGAGAAAGCGTCTGGTCTAGTGATATGATGGTATCAATCTAAGAAATACTTCCACATAGTCAGTGTAGTCCGGATACAGCGCACGCAGCACAGGAAACGGAACTGCTGCATTGAGAAAAAAAAAAAATATATATATATATATAAAAATATATATTATTGTCTTTTTGTTGATGAAAATAAAGAGATTTTGGTCTCATCTTTTTCTTCAGCGACATTGCATGTTGCTATAGTCACAGTCAGTGTTTAATGACGTCGGTGCTGTCTCATCATCATCTTGTCTTAGTCATGGAAACAAAGGTTGTTGATGAACATATTTAGTCATAGTAACAAAATCATCACTGAATGAAACCCTCTTGGAATCTGTTAAAGTAAGGTGTAGTATATCTGCACTCATTTCAGTGATATCATGTCTTCTTATCACCAGCAAAGCCTCCACTCTGCCTCCATCCTAACCACACATATCTGGCCTTGAGGATTTGAGGCAGCAGAAATTATGCAGCTTAAGAATTTCTCTCGAGTGCTGTGTGACAGTCTCTACTTGGAAATCAACTCTGGGTAGCAGATGCTTGAGATGGACTCCTGCGGTGCCATATATTTTCTTTCCCCACTTGCGTGCGTGCGTGTGTGTGTGTGTGTGTGTCTGTGTGTGTGTGTGCTGTTAAAAGGAAACAGTAAATCATCTCCACCCAGGGAGATTAGATGACAGGAATAAAATTCAGGCATTACTCATGAGGCGAGAAAATGATATTCTTTTTTCTATAAACCCATCATCACAAGTGTGATTTATATATTCTATTCTCACAGATCATTGGACAGATAATTTATAAGTAAGTATCTTTAGTCAGACGATGAAGCGATCAGTCAACTCCTACATCGGATGTGAATTTGAAACGATTATGTTATGAATTGGTAAAATGCTGAGAAAAGGAGGCAGCTGTCGTTCCTTTTACACAGTCCAACAATTCAACTCAGTGGCACAGGGTTTAGCTCAAATTTTAGATTTCATTTGCTGTTAACTTGGAATTGGAAGTAATAAAGCAGCAGTGTGTCGTGAAGTGTATGCAATTAATATTAAAACATGTATTCTACAATGCAGGTAATTCAATTCAGATTTATTTGTAACCCTAAAAGCCTTACTTTGCAGTTTCTGTACATCTTTGATACTTTTATTCTCTCCACATTTCACTCTCCCGGGCGACCTTCATTCCAGAGGAGTTGGATAAACATGGTTTTAATGTGGAAAGAGCTTTTTGACTGCCTGGTATATGTCAGGATTGGCTCTGCCAAGGTAGCTAGCGCTGCATGACAAGTTCTGCTGAATTAGGTTATTTGAGTTACACCTTCCCCCACTGCCGTGGCCCGCAGAGAGCCGTGAGTATCCTGGAACATTTCACGGATTTCAATTAAAAAGACAATATTTGTCTCAAAGCCGGAGGGAACGTAGGCAGCATCCAGCAGTATTCTGAAATCAGCGTGTGACTGAAATGGTTTGTCTGATTACTTCTTCTTCTTCTTCTTCTTCTTCTTCTTCTTCTTCTTCTTCTTCTTCTTTTTTTTTTTTTTTTTTTTTTTTAAACACATGGAACAAGCTGCTTTCATTGTTCAAAAAATGATAATTGCTTCAAACTGTTGGTAAAATATTAGCTGGTACAGTGCCTGCCTTCATGCACCTATGTAGATAAGTCATGCTGTATTTTTAAGAAACATGGATAATTTCTTCCGTGACTCGTTGTCAGTGGATTTCATATCTGTAGTTGCAGATATTTTCATGACGGTATCATGATCAGACTATTTCAGGTTAAGGGATGCTTCACCTTCCAAATGACCATTTTTATATCAATAACTCACCCTGTGTTACATTGACATTGTAAAGAAAACTTTGCTTTTCTCGCATGCCTCCACGATGTTGGAAGTACTGAGCGTATGACTGGATAAATGAGACTTTGACAATACTGCACGAGTTGTGTGAGAGTTTGCAAACAGATTTTTTTGATATAGTTTTGCTGTTGTTAAACCTAGACTCCTTTCACTTTAGTTCAATCAGGAGAGACTTGTTCTGAGAAAAAAGAATATTTTATTGCAAGTATTTATAAGTATGAGAAATGTGAGAAGTCTTTGGTGATGAGACCCCATTGCAATGTCATCTTTTCCAGGAGGTTGGTAAAGACGTAGTAGATTAGGGATCCCCTGCTATGGAGTCTAGATCCTGGTGGTGGTCATATTGGTGATGAGATGAGATTAAGAGGGAGCTGAGGATCTGGATGCAAAGACGAGTGGGCTTTTGGTGAGCTTGTCCTGGGCTGGAGGTGACTGGGGTGGAGGAGGTTGCGAGGATTCCACCTAAAATGAAAGCTTAAAGGATAACTTCGGTATTTTTCAACCTGGGCCCTATTTCCCCATGTGTATGTGTGCGTATGATTCATAGGTACAACTCGTTTGAAAATTGGTTCAGTATTGAGGGAGCCGGCAGCCGTGAGGTAGATATGGGGGCAAATGCGTCCCGTATAAGTTTGCACATTAAAAGTGCTTTTTTTCCGCCACTGACCGGTTCAGATCGCCAGTGCTATCTCTGTAAATAGCATACTAAGTGTTTCCCTGACCCCTCACCTCCTCCTGGCTGTGTGTGACGTCATCTCGTGAGAGCTTTGCTTGTTGCCGGAAGAAAACAGGGTACGATATATACGAGGGCAAAGTATGCAACAGTAAATGTACGTCTCGGAGACAATTCTAGGTATCAGTATTACATGCATAAAGACATATTAGTTATACTTACTTGATGGATAGTTGACCATTTGGTCCCTGTGGTTTTGGCCGCCTCCTCCAATTTATTTTGGGCACATGAAAAAAGGTATCCAGCACTGCCCTGTTAATCAAAGGGGGGAAATCCTCTAACATAGTTACACAGCGTTTGGTAGTTTCTGTATCATCCCAGGACACATCGAGACCATGAATATTGGGCAACAGGTCCCACTCGTTGCAACACAGACATTCTTCCTCTGTGGGCATGGAGTCACAGCAACCACAGGAGCACCACCAGTCCTCAGAGATTCGCGTTCGTGCAGCCGCTGCTTCACCCTCGTCTGCTCGTTGGCCCTCTCTCTCTCTCCTTGTCTGCTCTTCAATTTGTAGGAGCTCCTCGTCCGTATACTCGGGCTCAAATAAGTACGGGCGGCCATCGTAATAAAAGGGCTCATCCTCATTCTCGAAATCGGGTAAATATGCAGCCATGATACCAATGCAGTAAAACTCTCAACTGTACTCCGGGACAACAAGCGCCACTCTGAGCGGCATTCGGCATGGCTCCTCCTCCTGTTTTCTTCCGGCAACAAGTAAAGCTCTCGCGAGATGACGTCGCACACAGCTTCACAGAGGTGAAGGGTCAGGGAAACACTTAGTATGCTATTTACAGAGATAGCACTGGCGATCTGAACCGGTCAGTGGCGAAAAAAAGCACTTTTAATGCGCAAACTTATATGGGACGCATTTGCCCCCATATCTACCTCGCGGCTGCCGGCTGCATCCGCCTCCCTCAATACTGAACCAATTTTCAAACGAGTTGTACCTATGAATCATACGCACACATACACATGGGGAAATAGGGCCCAGGCTGAAAAATACCGAAGTTATCCTTTAAGTTTGGCAGCAGCAACATGAAAGTCTGAAGGAGATTGTGACAAAGATTTATTGGCGAATCCGGAGAGGGAACACCCATAGCCAACTGATTGGTGGAAGTGGTGGGGGTGGAATAGAGAGAGAATTGTGAATGGATATAGCATAAAGAAAGTCTGCCTGATTGAACTTAGGCTGAGCTTCATTTCCTCAAGCTTTCCTCCTGAATTCAGTGCATCAGAGGTTGAGGAATTGACATACAGTACAAACGATCATTTGGGTCGTTGAAGGTGAGCTTAGGAAAGCCAAGGTAGTCTGCATTCTGTTCTCCTGACCTCCAGTGCCACTGGATTTTGATTACTACCACATGGTACAAAGTGGAGGGCCAGACAGTGGTGAACTAATGCATGGACGTCTGCTCTTAGAAGCTAACATCAAAAGCTTATGTAAGTTTTTGTTCAGTGTCAAACACAAAGGGTCAGAGTGGTGCGATGAGGGCGATGTACACTGTGGATGATACCTCTTCTCATGCTCGGAGTGGCTATAAAGTAAAGTTCAGTTGCAGGATCACAGTGAACGCCACCCTGCTCACTTACTATAGAGGCAAGTAAATACTGTTAATGTTCTGTCTACCATTTGATGCATGTGTTTTTCCAGTCGCTGCACCTCAATAGATTAATTCATTACAGTGCAAAGTTTAGTGGTTGATGACTGTGTAATGACCCAGGGCCGATTCAGCCAATGATGGGTGTATCAGTTGTGGTCGTGCCAATCCTCACGCTTTGGTTTACTTTACTCTTTGCCTCTCTGTTGTGCGTAGGGCTGCAGGAACTTGAAATTAGATAACATGGAAAGAAAAATGTTGTTTTTCTTTACATCATGGATTTTTTTTTTTTTTCATGGTCGTAGTAGTTTCGAAGTAAAGCAGATTGAGATAGCTGTTTAGAAAGAGCACTATTACCAAGAGCACACACTGGATACCCACAACAACAGCAAGCTGTAGCTGGTATGTTGGCATGGCAGCTCACTGACGACCTCTCTCTATATCTGATTTATGTCTGCCAGGCAAGTTAATGCAGAAAATGACCAGTTCATTGAATCTGTGCTTTCTTTTTGTTTTGTTGCCCTTGTTACTGGTGGTTTCATTCCATTAAAGCCTCTGTCACAGTTAACAATAAAGCTCAATGATGAGAACAGTTCTGCAGTAATCAGTCTTTTAACTGCAGCTCTTAACTCTCAGTATTGTACACTTCTTAGTAAAAGAATGATTGATGTCCACCATTACTGAGCCTCACAAGAGATAAGTAGAATACTCGCCATGTGAAAAGAAAGTCTTAAATATACCTCTGCAGTGTCAACCTTATCAACTTTGTCCACTGAGGAAGAATAATGAGTTAATACACTTTATATCTTTTTAGAGACCTACTCTATCTAATGGTGTGTGTGTGTGTGTCTTTTCAGGACGATGCCCGCCAACTGTTTGCCCTGTCAGCAGCAGCAGAGGAGCAGGGCATCCTGCCAGAAGACCTGTCCAACGTAATCCAACGACTGTGGGCCGATGGCGGCGTCCAGAGCTGCTTCACACGGGCCCGAGAGTACCAGCTCAATGACTCAGCAGCCTAGTGAGTGCCTTAATAACATCAAACAACATCAAGGCTATTATACGGCTCACTGTGTTTCAAAATAAAAATGTGCTTTATTATGCACAGACAACCTTGGCGACCAGACTTTCAACAGACGTTTGCTGATAATCTCACATCAGAAATAAATAATGATATATTGATAGAAGTAGGGATAAGGCTGTAAATATCAGTACATAGCCCGTACACCGTTAATCTGCACACACTGCGACGCCACACAGCTGGTTCAGTATCTGCAAAATTTCCCTTTATGTTCATTGTCTTCTGTGGCGATCAGCAGTGATGTGGTGGTTCACTTTTACACTGTGATCTGTAGCCTATAGTTCAGCTTTAGCTTCTAACTATCTTTTTAACCTGTTGTTGCTGCTGAGTCAGTTGACATCCTGGATATATCCTTCAAACACAGACTGTAGACCCCTCTGTCTGCTTCTCTCTGGAATCACTGTTTCATTTCTCCAAAAATATGATAATATTTCCTCAGGGAGTGCATTTAGTTACAGTTTTGGCTCCATGCTTACTGCGACAGCTTGTCAGACCATCACAAAGGGGCGGGGCTTAGCGAAAGGTCAACTGCATTTTTATTTCTGTTGTCATTTTTAGTCATAACCATAACATTTAAAGATAAACAGTTAAACACGGAGGTCAGACCTAATTGACATTGCTTATTTTGTATACTGTTTTGTTTTGCTAGTGTGTTTGATGTACCAAATCTATGAAATGTGCTGTTGTGGACGGGGCCGCAGCAAAATGTAGCCTATTTTAGCCGCCTAAGAAGACCCATCTAAAAAAATCTGTTTAAGTGTACACTATATTAAAAACATTTTCTCTGCTTTACCTTACACACTAACTAATCAAGGCAGCAGCAGACAAAATTCAATATAGCATACACTTAAAACTGGTAGTGATTATTTTTAGGTAGGTCCTTTTTTAGGTGGCTAAAAACTAACAAATTCAGGCAGCGTTTGCTCAGTGCCGATTCATTTTATGTACGTGACGTGTGGGCTTTTCTACCTGGAAATTATTGTTAACAAACATTGTGATTCAGTCTGTTACAGCTGATTTTAATATAGAACTTTATTGTTTCTTGAGTAATTTGGTTGCTCCTGTGATAAGGTTTTTTTAATACAGTTTGAGGGGCGGAGCAGTGTGAGGAGTTTCTGCAATACATTTCATGTCCTCCACCCTGCATTTAGGATTATCTTTAATATACCTACATCTTCCTCTAAAGTTGGCCATGCTGCCGAATATCCTATATTTGTCACTTTTCATTCCCCTTTTCTCTCTATCTGTTACACCGGCACCATTCACTGTTTTAGTAATTGAAAAGTTTTCTCTGCTGGATTCAGTTTTATCAGCATCACAGCAGTGGCAGTGGAGAAAGCCCTGATAGAGAGCAGCTGCTGTTATTAACAATGAAGGCATTAATGCTTTGTTTAACCAGTTGCTTTCACTTTCAAGACCAGTCACGTCGCTAATCTGCAGCGACACAGCAACCGCAGCCTCTCGCCGCAGGTCTTAATTACCTTAATGACCCTCATTGCTGAGCCGCATTGTTATACTGTACCAGTGTAATAACAGGGAGAGCATTAGGTAATTGTGAGAGGCTGCTGGTGAGAGGTGAGAGGTGGTTATCGCTCTGACCCCTCTGGGATGCACTGCTGCTCTGAAATGGAAATCCAGTGAAAACGCCGAGCCATAGTCTCGTTCACTGCCAGCTGGCTGCAAGCTGCAGCAGGAATTAACTGCACTGATTTCTGTTTAATACACAAGGCCTTTGATAATACTATGACACCTCCAGAATGTGCTGTAGACTGTCAGGGGAGTGTTAAGTCTTTCAACAATGATTACTTTGCAGTCACGGCTGTATTCAACTTCCAGGGGGAGTGATATTGTTCTCTGTTTGTGCTGGCCAGTATAATCATAACTGCTCCATCTCTGCTTCGCTGCTCTTGTTAAAGCCGAGGGGACCTGGAAGCATACCGCTAAACAGGGCCTCACATTTAGTAGCTGGGAGAGTGGACAATGTTTCATCATGGCTTTGTAGAGCGCTGAGAGAGGCGGTTGCTATAAGAGAGGACTAAATGAGTCTGGCACCAGACCATAATCCATGTCTGAGCACCTGCTGAGAGCCAGAGAAAGGAAGGGGAAGATAAAGAGGGAGAGAGATGGCACAGCTCACGTTAACAGAGATCTTGCTCTTCTTCTCTCTCACAGCTTTAACAGAGGGGGACATGTACTATACACTCTCAGAATAATGGATCCAGCTGCCATTATTTCAGGAAACAACATTTTCACACATCTGAATGTGTAAAAATGAAATGGTCTCCTCACACTGTAATCGCTCGGTGTGCAACAATAGAAAGTCTGTTATGGTTCCACATTAGGTCTCTGATAATAGTTTACTCCTGTGACAATAAATAAACATGGGGAAGTTATGGCTGGACCATATGGCTTATAAACAGTGTCGCCATATTTGAGGCAATATCACAATACATGATATTTATCTCAATATTTCTAAATCTTCTAACTACCATGAATGACTATAATACTGAACTACTTAATAAACTACTGCTACAGTAAAAAAAAAAAAAGTAAAATAATGTTATTAGAAATTGTCAAAGAACTGTTAAAAAAAGGTATATAAGTACTGTTATAAAAAAAAGTTGAATAACGCATTGTTATTATAAAGTAAAATAAAGTACTGCTATAATTAAGTACAATGAAGTACTATAATAATATAATTAAAGTGAGGTCAAAAAAGTTAAAGTACTGTTATAATAAACATTAAAGTACTGTTTTGATAAGATGAAAGAACTGTCATCGTAAGTTTAAAAAGTACTGTTATAATAAAGTAAAATAAAGTACTGTAATATTAAATTAATAAAAGTTAATTTTTTTAAATAAAATGGCATGACAATTTATACTATGTTCACGATATAGTTATTTTATATACCCCAAGTGAAGCCGGTGATAGATATATTACCCACCCCTAGAGGAAGTGGTTTTAAAATCTCTTGTAAAACCTTATAAAACAACCATTATTTTACCATTGACGATTCTCTGTCACAATACAGCTGAGTACCTTTTCTTATTAGAGTGTAAGCCGACCAAATTCAATTAGTCTTCAGGGCTTATAAACCCACTGGCCAAATGAAGCAGTGATACAATATCTGATGTGTGGACTACAAAAGCAGCCTAAACCTGTCTCTGTGGGGAGCGGGATTATGATTAAACTGTCAAACACGTGGCATCAAGTAGTGGTGCGGAGGCTCTAGTATCTACACCTGGGCTGCGGCTCGTATGAGATTACATCCAGCACCAGTACTTTGTTACACAACACTTTTTTTATGTTTATTGTGCTGAAAGAATGACAGAAAAATGCTTTTCCTTCTTTTGAATCTCTCCCATGGTAACATTATATGTGTAAAAGTTGACTGTGAGTTTTTATTTAGCGCTTTGATCAGGCTGGAGGCATGCTGGCCTGGAGAGTGAGTTTGCTTTATTTGGCTAACAGTAAAACAAAATAGGAGGAGGAAGGAAGGATAACTATATCTGAAGAAGAATAGACAGCAACATGGGAGTTTCACTGGAAATGTACAAGTTTGATTAGGTCTTTCACTACACCCTCACAGAAACCCCACCATGTCTTTTGGGACTGCCTTGTCATTAAAGACTACTGGAGAGGGAGACACAAAGCTCTACAAGATATTTTCAAATGTTCGGTACCACTAGAGAGGAAGTTTTTAATTTTTGGGTGTATACCTCAAGATAAATGGTTGATGAAAAGACTTCTGGTAGCCGGAAAATAGACTCTTACCAGGAAATGGTTATAACAGGAGAGCCCAACCCTAAAGGTATGGACGGACGTTACAATGGACATTGACAAAATGGAGAACATAACAGCATTTGAAAAAGTGGAATATTGGAAGATTGACGGTAATATTGGAGCACTGAATTGGATGCAGGGATGTAAGAAAATATGAGTATCACAATATTATGCTTTGCTTTGTAACGATTCTCAAAAACACTGAATTGATTTTTCAATTAATTCTTTAAAAATATATTGATAACACTGTCTTTTTACATTTTTTGATTTTCTTAATTTGATTATATAAAAAAATCACGCAAGCACCCAATTTTTTTTACTGATATAGGTGAAGGCTTAAAGTTGTGCATAAGTAAGGGTGTTGCCGCTTTGAGCGACAGACTGTATGTGTGGTGCCATCACAGTCTGAGTCAGATCCGCTCCTCGCTCCTCCACAACTCCATCCTCTCCAAATTTGGTGAATTCTGGCTCCAAAAATCCAAGATGGTGACAGCCACACTAGCAAAAAATTTGTGCCCACAAACCAATGGCTGACGTCACGGTGGCTACGTCCATTATTTTTATACAGTCTATGATTACAGCACACACAGAAGTCACATGCCTACCTTCTCTGCTCAGGACACCATTACTCCACTGTATCTTTACATAGCAAATAGTTGTTTGCTGCTATGTTGATGTTCTGAATGTATGCAGCTCCTGTAAAACTGTTTGTTAGTGAGGTTGCTGTGTAAATGGAGTTATCAGAGGTAAAGCAGGAGCCTTGTGTTCTATGACAGCACATCAACTCTTGTAATACGGCTGTAAATTTGAACCTGACTGTGCCGAGTCGACACAGTGCTGTTAGATGGCCGGCGTGAGGAACTTCTGTCCTTCTCATGTCTTCGCGAAGGAGCAGATGAGACCTGAAACAACCCTCACACCTTACCTTAACACCTTAAGACCCGTCCTCTCTGTGAGGTCACAGGAACATGCTTTTAATTTGTATTGTTTGTGTGTGTTCCCAACAGCTACTTAAACGACCTGGAGAGGATAGGCAAGCCAGATTACATCCCCACACAGCAAGACGTGCTGCGGACCCGAGTGAAGACCACCGGCATCGTGGAGACGCATTTCACCTTCAAGGACCTGCACTTCAAGTAAGATCCCCCCCGTTCACAGCTCTCTAACTCAGCTACACATTTTGTGAAACACTGTTAAAAGTGTTGGAGATGCAAATCAGGTTATATTGTGCAGCTCAGCATTTCATTTCATCTTCAAAAGGCCATATCCGACTAATTTACTCAACAACCGCCTCAGCTAATAAACTTCCATGAAACAGAAAGAAGCAGCGGTGCTGTCTCACACAGCAAAGGACACACTGTAGATTTAATGGCTGTTTTTTTTAGGTCATTATCTAGTAACTAAACTTATCAGAGAGGGTGAGATGCCTTTAGGATTCGGCCTCAGCAGGTGACAGCAATTATTTTATAAGGCTCATGCTCACCACCTGACATGTATCAACACATTTTAGTTGGAATAGCTCTGACGGGTGCCTGAAATATTTTTCATGTGTGGATTTTGGCAATAAAAAAAGCCATAAAAGCCAAATTAAATCTCAATGCATAACTGTGTTATTTGGAGATAATAACAGCAGACTTTGAACTTTATGAGAAAGCGAGCGAAAAAGCATAAATTATGAAAAAAGATGAACTGTTGTTACAGAGTGTTTCACCGTGTTCTGACAGTAATGACCATCGGATTTTGCCGACTGAGGGAAATGAATGTGTATGTGCTCGTGAGTCATGCATTTATGTTTGTACAAAGAGTTTTCTGTTTGTTTGTCACTGCACAATGAGTTCCCTCTTCGGAAAGTCAACAGCATGCAGAAAAGAAAACATTTGTTTTCCAATTTGTGGAGTTGCTGTCTCATTGCCTTTAACCCAAACAGCTTGTCCCACTCAGTACTGTTACAGTGGGAAGTCTATACATATTTCCCACACGGAGAGATAGAGCCATCACTTAACTACAAACACACAAATCAGTGAAAACACATAAACAGATTTCCTTTTTGTAGTCCCACACAAACAATATGCATATGTGTGGGATTTTTCTGTGTAACTGAGTGTTTATCACAGCAGGATCACACACATTAGTAATGGCAAAATGTACTACGAAGTACAAACTCATCATAACCCCTTCTGGTTTGTTGCTTTAAATGCCATGCTTCTCAGAAGTTATCTCATTTTACAATGTAAATGTTTTGTCATTTTGTTTATGTGATCTGACAATACATTGCCCTCTGTTCATATGAGATAATAAAAAATCTGAAGGCAGCCTTCAAACCACAGACACACATGGTGTACTTTATATCTGATGGAGACATTAGTCACCACTCAGGCTCTGGAAACAACAGAGGAAATTGTTTGTGAAATATCAAAGATCAGAAAACGTTTTCAGTCAGTCTTCACTTGAGCTGCTTTATCAAGGCAGTGGAAATGAAAAGGTGTGTGTCCGTGTGCTAGTTAAGTCTCATCTTTATGTCTTGATTTATTATATTTCTCTTTGGATGACATAAACCAAATCCAGCGAGCACATGTTTACCTCCAGCACCTCTACAGTGCTGCACTGCAGAGATACATTCAGCCTATGTAAGCAGGAGATGAGAGCACTGTTGAGGTAAACAGTCTAAAGTGTGTCACTGTTATAATGAGCTCTGCTTACTCAGCATAAAGCCGGCCGTCTGTGGAAGTCAAAGTTCTGCTTTAATGAACCAAATTCTGCAAAGTGAGAACTCCTTAGCAGAAGATTAGGTGTGTCACTCTACCTTTAGCTGCCAGCTGAAAGCTTCCTGTCAATGTTGCATGGAGACAGTCTTCAGAGTGGCACCATCCAGACAAGCACCTCCCCTCGTCTACCTACTGTAGGTGCCCTCCGTCTTCATGAATAAGTCATGTAGGATCTTAGTGAAACCCTGCCGCTGCTGCCATGCCTCAACCTGCCTTAAGGTCGCCTGTTACCACAGCAACTGCGCTGAAACCAAAATGCCAACAAATGCCAGGAAAAATGACGAGGCCTGTGCAGCGAAACACCCTGCCCCGAAGAGAGGAAGAGGCAGACATGTATTCACAGTGTACCGAGGAAGGAGAGCGCACACACATTTCCAGAGGGAGACCTTGAAGCTGCTGTCTGTCAGCATGAGGAGTATAGTTTCTCCCGCGCTAAGTCCCATCTGCTCCCCCATTAAAAATGGCATGTTTATTCTGTGTGTGTCTACGCAGGATGTTTGATGTCGGAGGCCAGCGGTCAGAAAGGAAGAAGTGGATCCACTGCTTCGAGGGAGTCACGGCTATCATCTTCTGCGTAGCCATGAGCGCTTACGACCTGGTCCTGGCCGAGGACGAGGAGATGGTGAGTGAAGCTTAAAGGGAAAAAAAAGTGGTGCATGTATTTCACAGTAAAGCCCATTCCCAGGATAATTTAAATGGGGAGTAGAGGTTGAGTTTTCCGTGAACTCATTTCCTTTATGTGCCCTAGTTGTGCTCTCTAATAATCTCTTTATCTCCACATTTTGTGCCCGTCCCACCTAGAACCGGATGCACGAGAGCATGAAGCTGTTTGACTCTATCTGCAACAACAAGTGGTTCACAGAGACATCCATCATCCTGTTCCTCAACAAGAAGGACCTGTTTGAGGAGAAGATCGCCCACAGCCCTCTGACCATCTGCTTCCCTGAGTACACCGGTACAGTCTCAGTACAATCACAGGACAGGGCCGAGTCACTGACAAAGCTTCAGTTTCTGTTTCATTTTTACAACTGCTTGATTGATAACAACACAAACATCAGTTTCGAATTTAATCTTCAGATATTTCTTTGATGTGATATGTCCACTGTCCAGTTAAATTTTACTTCTTTGCCCCTGTAACAGAATCACAAAACAAGGTTTGTGCCTCTTTTACATTAAAATCACACAGAGAGGCATCCGTTTCTCTGAACAATTATTACCCAACAGTCTTTGAAAAACCCTGAAGGTTCTTCAACAACACGTATTGCTGTTGCTCTGTAAGTTTTTCCAAAATCCTTCAAGACTCTTTAATCATCTGGATCAAAACATCTTCTGTTTGCTGCACGATAAAAACTATCCTCAACCCATTTCTTTATTTGCAACAATATTCACTAATCCAGGTTGTCAGAAATGACCATAACTCTGTTTTGTACGACACAAGAAAAATTACAAAATGTTCATTTGTATGAAAATGTAAAATAATTTCTCTCTTCTCACTGATTGTGCTGTACTGACCCAGTCCTCTTCTGTTTTATGCCAATTAAAAAACTTAAAATTTAAAGTGTTAAAACTAAAAAGACAGAAAATGTGAAACAATAGAAACTGAGGTAAATATAGACAAATTTATCTGATGGTAAATTATAAACATTTTGGTTCAGATTGTATTCTTATTTTTGTAATTGAACCTTTATTTAACCAGGAAGTTCCACTGAGATCAGAAACAGAGACCTGGCCAAGGTAGCAGCCAATCAAACCCATTTAAAATGCAACAAATACAAAATATGATACAAAAATCCACAATAAAACAACAACTATTCAAACATAGTGGCCTCTCAAGAAACATGTCTGTCACCACATTCTCTGTGATGCCTTTAAATTCATCATTCAATTGATATAAGATCTAAGGGCAATCTCCATGTCCATTGCGCAGAGTAGGAGATTTTCCTCAGTTTTCCTCAGATCTGTTAAAACCCAGCATACAATAAATAGCAACCACCTGGAGGAGCGTAGCTTTATAAATAAAAATATACCAGTGCTTTTGTCTGCGGGTGGTTAATGACGTCCAACCCACCAAATCATAAAGAATGCAGTGATGAGTATAAATTTAGCAAAGACAAAAGTCATTTTGAGCTCCAATCTTTCTTTTGATGAGAAAACTTGCTGGACCAATTAATAATTTTTCATCCAGATGGTTAAAAGTGTCTTTGAGAATTGTGGAAATTGTGAAAAGGTTTTTTAAAATTTGTATTCATATTCAGGTGTCTCTATAGAACATCATGACTGTGTGTAGCTTCCCAAGCTGCTAATCTGACTGTGAACAATGACTGGCACACACAAGAGAAAGTCCTGGCCCAAATATTTTATCTGCATACCCATCGGCTACAACAGAAGCCGCAGAATATTGGCCTTTGCCCCCAGAGGCTAAATCATCAGCAGAGGGATCGCTGACTGGTTCCAAGATCATTATCTGTGTGACTCAGATGTAATGGTGCTACAAGAGAGGCACAGAGCGAGAGGCTGCGCATAATGAATTCGACACTGTGAAGAAAATGATGCTTTAAAGAACTGCTGACACTATCTGATCCCCGTCAGCAGACTGGCACTCTCATCACACTCTCTGTCCTTCAGGCCCCAACAAGTACGAGGAGGCCCAGGCTTACATCCAGACCAAATTCGAGGACCTGAACAAGAAGAAGGACACCAAGGAAATCTACACCCACTTCACCTGCGCCACCGACACCAAGAACGTGCAGTTCGTGTTTGACGCTGTCACCGATGTCATCATCAAGAACAACCTGAAGGACTGTGGCCTCTTCTAAAAGTTTGTCTGAGAAAGAGTCAAGGTGAGTTGAGAGAAGTGACTCAGGAGATGATGCAGCTCTCTAACAAGTCACGACACGAAGCCTGTTTGAAATGAATGATTGTGTGATCTTTTTTTTTTTTATTTCTAGATTACTTGAAGAGTTCTGATGACCTTAAAGATTGGGGGAATATACACACATCATGAATGACTGCACTGGCCAACCACGATTTCTGCTTTGATCTGCTTTTTATAAAGACACCTAAGAGACTGAAAACCCGACGAGCCTCGCAGAATTTCAACGAATGCTGATCTAGCCGCTCGTGTCGTTAACTCTTTGGGCTATGACCACAAAAATCAACATTTATTATTGTATTTTTTTTTTGTTCTTTTTTTCTTCTTCTTTATTTTCAATTACTAGCGGAGGCAAAGGAAAACTTTTTTATATAAATGCATTCATTTTACTTTTAGAAAATTCTGATGTGCAAATTATTAAACTTTTAATCACATGAAGCTTATTTTTTAAGAGATGAAGCACAGGCATGGACATAAAATATGATTGATAAAAGGAAAGTGCTTTTTTTATAATGTTTACATAAGTTCATCATTCATAGCCAAACCGTATATTGTTCTGCATGACTCAACATGGCAAATATTAGCTCTGTAATCTGCACAAATTATCTAACATTCCTACAAAAAAAATGAAAAGAAAAAATGTTAAAACGCTGAAAAAGAAAAAAAAAAAAGCTTCACGTGCAGGGGGGAAATTACGGCAAAATTCTAACTGATATTTAAAGTATGTGTGTACCTAACATTCTCTCACTTTTTATAGTACCATTTCCATGTTTGTCGCAGTATGTTTGTGCCTTGACTTCTGTTTACAACCAATTCCTAGATATGCTTTCAGTACTGTTTGACCTACTGTGCGCCTATATTTTTCTTGCATTTTCTGCCTAGCACCTATGAATATATAGTGATTATTAATGAGAGACGAAAATCTAATTCAGAAAAAAAAGGTTAGTGTCTTTTGGTAAATATTAAAATGCTTTAAAGTCCTATATGATTTAATTTAAATAAAAGTAGAGATCACCTGACTCCTGCACGTTGTTCATCTTCTTTGTGTTACTTGTATGGAGGGTTTTTGTTTTTTTTTTTTTTGTGGTGGGACCTTACATGTGTTTTTACTGTTGTTACACAAGAGGATCAGATTACAAATACAAATACAATGAAAGTGCCCGGGCTTTTAATATAATCATTACTCTGCACAAAAGCGAGACTGTGTAACCTTGCTGAACAGCAGCCAATGTGGCCGCGAATGGCAAATAAGGGACAGTGGTACATGCCAAAATGTAGTGGAATAGAAGCACTATTATGAAACAGTCAGAAAGTCAGTGACATTAATTACAAAGTGATTTCTATTGAATGTAAGCTAACATTAGCCACTGTAAGATCCAGGTCACATCAGGCCAAGTAAGGCTTAAACATTAAAAAACCCCAGTTTAGGAAACTGAGCATGGGTGTTTTAATTTTTCAAGAGGAAGAACGTGTTATTTTGTCTTTCAGAAGTTATATTATCTCGCTTTAAGCACTCATTTTTGATCATTCTGGCCTTTTTAAAGAATGTGTCCATTCATAGTTTGTATAATAATTCAGTTTTATGCTAAGAACACACACTCAAGTTGACCGAACCACAACCTGGAGACATGTCTTTCAACAGGCTGACGGCACCACCTACTGGACACATGAAATACATGCATCAGTTATTTTTGGGATGGATGAATCCCAAATTGTGAGATTCTTGGTTTACAGCAGCAGGTTTTCCAGCCATCGCACCGGAACAGTAAGTACACAAGACAAATGCTTATCAGGAGAAAAATAAACACAATAAATAAAATATCAGAGTACAGAGTACATTAAACTTAGCATGATACAATAAAGGATGCGTGTCTATAGAATATGTGTAGAATAAACTATAAAGAACATACTGGAATACACTTTAAATTATTGTTGAATGAATGAACTTAATTTATATAAAATGCACAAAGTGCTTTACAATTCAGCAGCAGAGACAAACAGCAAAAAATAAAACCATGCAATTACACAACACTCATTCAAGCAGAAAAGAGAAGAATTAAAACATTTATCAATCAATAATAAATCAAGTAATACACATATTGACAGTATTAAAACAGATAGATGCTAGTTATAGGCTGTGTTAAAAAGATGTGTTTTGAGTCATCGTTTAAAACCGTCCACTGAGCCAGCAAGTCCAATATCTAAAGGCAGGGTGTTATATATTTTTGGAGCGTGGCAGCTAAAAGAAGCATCACCAAAGGTTTTTGTAGTGACATTAGGGACAGATAAAAGGGCAGCTGCAGCTGTTGCGCTTGAGATCGTTCTTGGTCTCATGAACACCTTTTGAAGGTCTCCGTTTCATCTCAGTCTCAACCACATTCATACTTGTCTCAATCTCAGCCAATGAGAATCTGAGATTGTCTGAGACTGTGAGACGGTCAAGACCGTGAATGCAGGGATATCGTTAAATTGCCTGAGCACAAAGGAGCATTAAATAAAGATGGTTAAGTTGATTTCATCTCCTTGGTGTTTGTTATTGTCATAGAAAACACAGGAAAATTCCCACACATTAAATTCTCTGATGCCTTTTAATTATTTCATCAAGACATTTCTCATGTTACACCTATACATACACACATATATATATACTGTATATGGCCATAGATAAGAGGATAGATAAAGAGGAATCTTCATATTTTCTGTGGGTGTTTTTATGGGATGTAGATCTTCCAGATCAGTTTGAGGAGTGCCCAATGTTTGCATGCCCCCATTTTCTCATAAGCGTATCACACAGTTTTGACTGACACTGCTCTGGTCTCGGTCTTGACTTAGTCTCAGTTTAGTCTGTCTTGACTACACTTGATGAATATACTAAACTACTTCAACTAAAATCTAACATACAAACATAGGGTATCACACCCATACATTAGACAAATGTGCAGATTTGTTGTTGTTGTTTTTTTGTTTTTTTTTAAAGCAGTTAGGCAGAGTGGGAGTGTAAAGATGTGCAGATTCACCATGTACACAGTTACTGAAGGAGCAAATCTATAATGCTGAGAGTTCTCTGTTAGACATAGGTGACAGAGTTATTGCTTTGGACAGAAAAGTTTTCCAGTATCTGTCCATTTGTTTCTTTTTTCCTTTCTAGTTTTTTTCTCTAACAAAATCATGCCAATTAAGTATGACTACCTAACGAAAAAATTAACTGAAAACACCCTGTCAGGGCCAGAACTCTACACTGCTAAGAGATCCAGTCACCAACCCATTTCCACATAAAAAGCTCAACATTATGTTTCTCTTTGCCTGCTGATGTCTGTCTCCAAACTGGAGTTTGTTTAACAAAAGATAGTATTAGGTAAGTTTGAGAGATTCGTGTTCAGGCAGGGGTGTAAATAGAGACAGTGCAGGCAGCACGGTGTCACTGGGGCCCGTGATATGGTAGGGCCCATAGAGAGAGTGGGCCCTCCAACAATGTGTTGGGTGAAAAATGAGCCCTTATGAGTGATTGCCACCTTGGAAATATGCCTGTGTTTAAAAAAAAAAAATAGTGCCATTTGCAATATATGTGCTCAAAAAAGGCAAACCCAACTCTGGCATGTTTTTATTTTGTTTGTTTTGTTTTGTAAAAATATTCAGTAGCATCTATAACAATATTTTATGTTTATTCAACATATACTATAAATCGTTATTGGAATTATTAAACTAATTTCTTTTTTGGGTGTTTTAGTAATTTTTGGGGGGTATTTTTTGTCATATACAGACATGCAATGATGATTTTATTTTATAAGTGACTGCCACGTTTAAAATATCATACCATATGCCTCAATATGGTACGATATTTTATGATTACTCTACATATATATCTCAAAAGGAAGTTGGCTGACATGGGAGGGTCGTTGCCTTGATTAGGCTCACCTGGGCTTTCAGGCTATAAAAGCTGCCTCCTCTGTTCTCTTGTCTCTCCCTTCCTTCAGCTGACACCCACTGAGTATCATTGGTTTTGATTTGCACCCTCACCACACACACCCAAGCATGGCTTTCATAACTGACTTTGCTGACCTACACACTCCATTGATTATTTAAGTTAATTTTAGTTTAATAAATTTGGCTTGTTTTAAGTAAATCTTTTGTGTTTACTCCCTTCTTGTCACATTCACTGAGCCAGTTTGTGACAAATGGGGGCTTGTCCGGGATCCGTTAGTAAGGAAATCCCAGTTAAACAAAGCCACAAACAATTGGGTTTGCACTTATCAAACAAACAGTTGATCCAAAACCCCAGAAGTTAAAACAGAAGGGACTACACCAAAACTCTCTACAAGTTAACATGTGTGCCACTCTCCAGCAATACTTTTATTTTGTACAAATTAACCAAACAAGCAAACACCATACTCTTTAGGAGCTAACAACATCCTGGACGAGCCCCCACTTTGTCACAGCCCGGCTCAAGGGAGGGACAAAGAGGACACATGACTTTTAACTTAATATTTATTTACCAAAATGTGAAGTTACCAATGCAATATAAACTATGTAAATCAGTAAGTTCAGTAGTGTGTTGCATGTTGTTTGAGTGTAAAGTGAAGTGTAATGAGCAAAGAAAATAAACACAATAGAGAACAGCCGAAACCAAACAACAACCCATGACTGACTGACTCCAGCAGCTTATATAGCTGAGGAGCAGCAGCACACCTGAAAAGAGTTCATTAGTGATGTGCTCCCTGCTTGTCTCCTTAAAAGGGAAAGGACAGCCCAAGCTGGAAGGTAAGAGGGCTGTCACATATGCAATGATTGCTGGGTAATATCTATGTTGATACGGTCCAGTGTCTGTTTAATCATGTGATGAGACGATATGCGACACTGTAGCTTGCACTGGGTCCCACTGTAACTACCTCACGCCACTGTGTCCACGCCCACCTGCAGGTCACAACATAAAGACAGAAAAAGGACATCTGAAGACAGACAGTGGACAGTGTCTTATAGAAACCAATATTTCTTGTCCTCTTATTAAAGATGAATTTGCTTCATTCAGACAGATGCACGGTCACAATATGCTTTCAGACTGTCTTACATCTGGATTAAGCAGCGTATAAAGAGGGTGAGAGGCTGCTCATGGTGATATCCACATCGCACAGATAAGAGGGCTTATTAACGATGCTCATATCAGCTTAACGACAAGCTCTCAGTGCACCGACAATCCCCTAGACTCATCCTGTCAGCCTCCTCCATATGCCCTGCAGAATAGTAATACCCACGTTGAGACAGATTAAGATCAAGAGACAGTGAAGTAGCACTGCAGAGACATAGGACAGGGATTGTGTGCTTTATATGCATTTACACTGTGTGACAGAGAGGTCGAGGTCTGAGGACGATACGATGTGGAGCAAATACTGACGAGGGGCCGATGAGTGGCTCTTGTGGTTAAGACACACACCATATGACTGGTCTGATTCCAGGCGGGGGCCTTTGTTGTGCGTCATTACCACTCTCTCTCTATCTCTTCTCCGTTTCCTGTCACCTCTCTACTGTCTACCCTCAAATAAAAGCACAAGTTATCAATAAATAAATAAAATAGAAGTGGACACATCATATTGGAGTTGTTGTTGAACACT
Organism: Epinephelus lanceolatus; assembly: GCF_041903045.1. Classification (NCBI taxonomy): domain Eukaryota; kingdom Metazoa; phylum Chordata; class Actinopteri; order Perciformes; family Serranidae; genus Epinephelus; species Epinephelus lanceolatus. Next base: position 25,348,158 of record NC_135734.1, on the reverse strand, counting down.
GCTGCATGCATATAGGTGAGGGTTTGGGAGAGGCTGCTCTGAAACGGTGCACATTATTCATAAGGTTTTAATCACCGGTGCTTTTTCAACCACTTCAATAAAACTTCCTGCTGGTATGCTTCAACTGGAATCTGTCTCCCAGTGAGTCAGTGTGTGAGTCACTGTGAGCAGTCACTGTTATGCTCAATGTTAACAAGACTGAGTTCTGCTCATTTCAACTTCAGCTTGATGTGCAGGCGTTAACATCTATCTACTGCTGACGATGAACAGCAACAATCAATAGTCAGTGACATGGAGGCAATATGATATACACAGTATATATTCTAAATATAACTAAATAAAAAACCCAAGTATATTAACAGAGTTGTGCAGTCTTGTTTTCTCCAGCTCAGGAGATTCTGAGATCAGTTCAGTTTTTTAGAAATTGACAGACTGTCAGACATGATTTACTCTTTGTACTTTTAGTTTGGAGGACTGTGCTGTAATACAGTAGCTGAGGATGGTAGTGGCTCAGTCTGTAGGGAACCGAAGCCGGTTAAAGTCCCCGTCCAGACCAAATATGGAGCATGGACTGATAGCTGGAGAGGTGCCATTTCTTCTCCTGTGTGCTGCTGAGGTGCCCTTAAGCAAGGCACCACATCCCCAACTGCTCAGGGCTCCTGACCATGGGCAGCCCCCTCACTCTGACATCTCTCCATGTAATGCATGTAAAGGTCCTGTTTGTGCATGTGTGTGTGTTTCAGGCCTGTGTATATGACAACAGAGTGAAAAACTGAATTGAATTGAATCCCACTCAGTGATTAATGAAGTATATCTTCTTCTTCCTCTTCTTCTTCTTCTTCTCCTCCTAATACATGTTTAAATCATCAGAGTTTACACAGATTAAATCTTGTCCAAAATGCAGCACTCTGACTGCTCACTGCTTTAGTTTCTCTTCACTGACTCCTGGTAAATTTTAGAATTGATTTTAAGATATTATTGCTAACTCACACCTGAGTATATCTCAGATCTTCTGACACTGTACATGCCCAGTTGCAACCGGAGGTCCTCAGCCTAGATTGTGGAGCAGCTCTGCTAGACTGGGCTGTGGACCAAAGGTGACCGGGTGACCCACACTCTTCAGAACAGCCTCCCCAAGGAGATCAGACTGGAAAACTCCTTATCATATTTTAAATCCCTCTTAAAAACATTATTTTTATGAGTGTGCATTTAAAGGGTTTGTGGCTGGAATCCACTTTTATCTGTGAAGTCACTTCTTAACACCTATCTATATACAAAGGCATTCTCTTAACTGCTATTTTACTGATTATTTTAATTATTTCATTTTGTTATATTTTACTTATTTTACTCTCTCATTTGCTGTTCTTTTTTGCTCGCTGCCCTATAACTTTAAAAAAAAAAAGAAGCTGTTTTTCTACCATTTTTATTTTTGTAAAATTATTATTATTATTATTATTATTATTAGTAGTAGTAGTAGTAGTAGTAGTAGTAGTAGTATTATGTTCAGAAAATAAAGTAGGGAAAAAAATCCCCATTGATTTGATTAAATCTTGTTCTCTAAACCCTTCAGCAGTACTTTCTCTAGAGGGCGCTGCAGTTCTATATCTGAAACACTACCAGTCCCACTGTCTCATCCTAACACCTGGCTTTAAGTCAGTGTAACATTTCAGTTTTTGCACAACCAACAGTTAAAGTAAATGTTCTCTTATGTTCTGCTGTGGTTAATTTGGTAAATCTTTTCAAAGTAAAGGAAACTTTCTGAAAGGTAACTTTATTTGTTGATGTACCAACTCAAGCTATCTTTGAAACAGACAATTTATGTTTAAATGATGCCTTAAAGGAAATTTGTGACGCAATAAGCCATGAGCCATGGCTGCAGTAATATCTGTGAAAATGAATGATTGTCACCCAAAGCCAGAAATGAGAGACTCAGTGACCGACAGAGACAAACAAAGATAGAATCTGGTGCTGTAGAACTACATCCAGACAGTGACTTGCACAGATCTACCTGAAGCTGTGAGGCTGAGCCCAAAAAACAAAATAGTGGTTATCTGAGTGCTCAGCCTTAATGACCATCACCACTGCAATATTAACAACTGTAATGACAAGGAAAAAAAACTGACAACAAAACATCAGCCTGATTATAAACTCAAGCCCCATAAAAAGGGGAATAAAGTATTCATGTGTGACCTTAATGGGCATGGATTGTGTTCAAGTACCGTCTCGTATGATAACTATATCCATTAGGCATTCCTGAAAGCAGACATGCTCAGAAATGGAGGTCGGCCTGCGCAGAAAATTGAAATAATCACAATTCCATTAGCAGCCCAGTGTAATTACTTAATGCATAGTGGAGAGCGTATACAGGCTGCTGGCTTAGAGTGGAGGGCTTTTGAAGGCTCCATCCATAATGGTGTGTGTGAGGGGTTTTTTTTGGAAGCATAATGTTGGTATAAGTGAAAGCCTGTAGCCTGCATATCAGTGTTGGTCTGTGCTGTAGCTCACACTGCATATTGAAGCTGTGTGTGAATATACGTGTCAAGAATAGACAGAGAACTCAATATTGAAAAGTCAAATGAGAGTTTTTCTATACTAAAGTGTTAAATATCCATGTGATATAGCCTATATGTGTTAAGGTCAGGGTTGTGAAGCAGGTTGGGACATGCCACGGGTACCTGTATGCAAATGTGAGACATGCTGTGGAGACAAATCTACACTTGAACAACAGGTCATCAGACCTGGATTCACCACCAACAGTAACAAACAGATGCATTCCTCTAAGCCCATCAGATTTGCATAAACATCCACTAACTGAATAGTGTGAATGGAGGATCGAGTGCCAAACGACTGTCAGGCTGCAGGCTCAATTAGGGGGCAGATGATCACATTTACATTTAGGTAGCTTGTTTACGCTTTGATTCAGTGCTTTACAATAAGGCAAAGCTGCTAAAATGACAAGCAGACAGACAGAATTTGTGACTTTAAAACAGCTGTGTGAAAGAAAAAGAAGCGCTAGGGGATTAAAAACATATATTGTCTTTATTTTGACTTTTTAAATGTGGATATTTGGTGGTTTTCTAAGTATTTTATGATGGAAAATTGATGGTTGAGAAATTGTACCTTTGCAAATTGTCTACAAAATTTACTGTCTTTCTTCTTTCACCACAAAATCCTTGTTTGAAGAAGTAATCGGGATATGTTACCATGGAGATAGATCATAATTAAATCATGGACAGAGACACACAGTTACAATTATTTAAACTTTAAGGCACAAAACCAACTGAAAGAAATGTCAGACATTTATATCTTGACCCTTTAATGATCTTTAATTGGGATCTTTCACCAAATTCAAATTTAAAAAAAAGGAAAAAAACACATATTAAGTAAAAAGAAGTTAAAGTCAAACATTTTCTAATGGACAAAGATTTTCGTAGGGCCAAAAAAAATAAAAAAAAATGTACATGCCTGGTGTGTATTTTAATATATTATGTTTGTTTCACTATTTCTTTATTTTTCTTATATCTAGGCGACTATTTCTAGCATTTTTTTTATTTGTCTTATATCATTGTTTTTCAGACCTGTACAGTGCTGAGTGTTATGTAGGCTATATTAAAATCTAAAAATGGGAATAAACTTTAAATCATAACAAAAAAGTATGACTACAAAACTGTTCCTGATGCTCTCCTGCAGTTACACTGATCTAATCTCCAACATCAAGCTCAGAGTGTCTCCTCTGGTGGTTTAATATCCAATATATTTGGGCTTTTTCTATGCATCTCTTGCAGCAGTGCTTTGGCTGCACACACACACACACACACAAGTCGGTTTGCAAATGAGCTGTGTGAGCTTCCTGCGCTCTGATTGGCTCATTCAGACACGAGGAGCTGTGACTGGCTGCAGAGCGCGGAGCTGTAAAAAGGAGGCGAGCAGGGCGCAACATTCACTCAGCAGCACATCTGCCTCTGTGGAAGGGAGTCAGGACGGGATCCCCACTGGTGACACTGAAATCCGCGACACACACTCATCACACCGGGACTTTTTATTTATTCTTTTAAAGGGACATATGATATTTTTGGACGGAGGCTGATACATTAAAGTGAGTGTGTGATGTCTATTTTTTATGATTTCTGATAGAGTGATTATGTGTGTGTGATGTCTGTGTGGTATTGTTTTAAATCTGGTTCATATTTTTCTTGCAGGATTTGAGTTTTACAGATGAGAGGAGAAAAGATGGTGAGTTTGTTCTCTCTTTATCTATTTATATACTTTGTTCTTTGGGTTTTAGTGATGCCCAGATGCCTCTTTATATGATGATTTTCTACACAGCAGCATTGTTGGATTAAATCACAACAGCTGACTCTTCAGCATATGGAGATGCTCATGCTGAGTAGTTTTTTTATATCTGTTTATTCTTATGTGTTGCATGCTTTGTTTGTCCCATGACTCTATCCAAGTGTTGGGGACTTTCTCAAGCTCTTGCAACATCTCACAGAGTTATGATGAAAACAAAATGGGGGCAGAGGGTCTTGCAGCAGGGTCAAATACTTAAATGGATTGCATAGACTCGGAGCAGGAAGGTCATTACAGGTTCAAAGGTTAGTGTAGTGTTAGTGGTTATGTTGGCTTGGGTTGGATGTGACCTCTACGGCCACATATGAACCTGCATCCTGTGGTTCTCCTCCAACATATCTCACCTCCCTGTCAGCTCAGTGTCTTATTTTTAACGGCAGGGTCACACTAAGGTACAGCAGTGTTCTCACGTCTGAACTGTACTTGCTTATATATATACCATCTTGTGTTAAATGTTAAGAGATTAGATGTTTTTACAAGAATACGGGACCCCATCTTTCTTTCTTTGCGTCTCGTCTACTCTTAAACTCTCACTGTCACATGATCCCATATGCCCTGTTTGAGTTTGAGAGTGAGCCACCGCTGCTCACTGGCTGATTTTGACCAATCAGCACAGTGAGTCAGAGAGGAAACATGAGTATTATATGCTTCAGTGTGTCACTGGTGAATTTCATAGGCAGGCACGCTGCACCCTTAAAGAGGCAGGACCCTCGCAGCTAAATCTAAAGCCACAAGACCCCAGTCTCTGCTTAATATGCTGCAAATGTTTCTACCTTGCTCCTGGAGTCAGTGTGTGGATACATAGTTGAGGTTAGACATTAGTATGGCCGTCCATGTAATAACATCTGTCTGGGTTTTCAGTTGAATCACGCCTGAGTCAGTGAAATTAGGGCGTTGACTTGTGTTGTTGGTGTGGTCGAGTAAATCAACGGACAGATGATTTTGCTTTGTGTTGAGATCTGCCTATTGTTGAGCCGTGTTCTTTGAACAGCATGTCGGCTGGCCTGAAAGATTACAGTAAGAGAAAAGGTGCACTTTCATAGATGAAAGTTAGTGTGAGCAAGTCTCAGCATGCCTACGAACTCTGCATTTACTCAAGTGTTGTCATTATTAGAGGCATTCTGCAGCAGGTCATCAAAAAGACTTTCAAATGTTTAGTTTCCTGCTACTGACGTATCACAGTGTGTGATTTACTGACAGCTGTCTGACTCTTGCTTTTCCCTTTTGTCTCCTCAGCTCTGCCTGCGTGACTCAGGCGACTGCTTACGGGAGCAGATGCAGTACATGATGAGGTCACTGCAAGACCTGAAACAACTACGGAGAACCTGCCCTGCAGCCAGACGCCCCCTCAGCACCCAGCTCCCAGCTTTGGTGCGCCACTCTGCAGTGGCACGTGCCTGTCAGCAGCGAGCACTGCAGCGAGAACAGCGCACACGCCTGCGGATGTCTGATGCCAGCACAGCCAGTACGTACGACTCTGCCTGCTGCCTGGCGAGTCCTCTGGAGGAGGAGGATGAGGAAGACTCGAGCAGCCGGCTGGACTTGAGCCTCAGACTGGGCCTGGCCTCACCCAGCAGTCAGAAGAGTTTGGAGTTTGATTCAGGCTACTCTGAGGCGTCATGGCAGGATGAAAGGGTGGTACTCAGGAGGACCAGGAATGTGCGGGTGTCATCTTCAGCTTGTCTCCGCACAAACAGAGCCCCAAGTGGACGCATTCGACCCAAATCCACATCCGACGCCTGTTTGGAGACGTGGACGTCGTTTGAGCTCAGCGACCCAGAGGACTGGACGAACTCTTTGCTGACCAGAGGACGCAACCGCCAGCCTCTGGTCCTGGGCGACAACAGCTTTGCAGACCTCATACAGAACTGGATGGACTTGCCAGATTGTCCCGAGCCCACGGAGCTGAAGCCAACCTCAAGAAGTAGACTTGGAAGAGGTTTTTTTGTCAACATGAGGAGAAAACTGGTGGGCTTTTCTAAAAGCGTAGAGGACAGAGTGAGGATGAGATCCACGGACTCTGCTCACGTTAACAGAACTGCAAACGCCCCAAAGCGCCTGTCCTGTCCAGTCGTGGCAGCGCAGCCCAAAGTCCCCTTTTTCCACCAGTCTCACATGGGCATTAATGAGATGGACACAGACTTTTACAACTTTGCAGCCCTCATGAAGTCACGCAGCCGACAGCCAATAATCTGCAAAGATATCATTGGCTACGTCTGACACAAAGACACGTACAGACCGGACAATCCCCCAGAGTCACTTTATTTTTATATGACTGTTTTTTCACTTTTTATACGCTGTGACTAAGCTAATGCAAATAAAGATGTTTTTATAATTTAAACTTGACATGCTCTTATTTAAATGATGTCTTACATGTGACACAAGTTCCCAGAAGGCATTTGAACACATTTTTTATTTGTAGGGGAGTCACCCCAGGCTAATAGGGTACCATTTTCAACATAGATATCACCATAAAACTTTCCCAGCTGATTACCTACATTCAGATGATAAGTTTATCTCTCTGTATTATTTCATAAATCAGAAAATACTGTCAACAGCCATGAAGAAAAATCAATTTTCGCCAAGTAATTATGAATAAAATATTATGTAAGTCAGGTATAATGATGTAGGAATAACTCCCTCATGTGAAAAGCTTCAAATATTAAGTTTAAATATGCAAATGGGGCATTATCTAATTAAATATGGCCATTTGCATACATCTTCTGAACCAAACTCTGAACTGAAATATCATTTGGGATGTTTTCCCTCCACCAGTCTGTAAGGTGACATGCTATGAAAGCAAAACAGCATCTCAACATTCACCAGTGCATGACAAACTATATTTTCACCTGGGGTATCTCGCCTCAAGTGAAGCTTCTGGCATAACCATCTGAGTTTCATTACAGCTCATTACAGTTAGACAGTGCTGCTAGATTAACCGTCTCTGCAGTGAAGCGAATGGATGTCGGTTCATTTGTTTTCATTAGAAATGTAATACTCTGGGCATGCATGATGGAGTCTGTAGATGTTAAGTGTAATTGGTGTATAATAAAAAAGATAAATTGAAAGCATGATCATATCTCAGATGTGCAGACGTGCAGTCATTCCAGGACGTATAAGGGCATTTGAGTTTCTAAAGAACCATTTTAGAGCACATTTTGGAGCACACTCATTACCGAGGGACCCAGTGATCTCAAAAAAAAAAAAAAAAGTTCTCTTCTTACTCAACAAAAAACTTCTTTTGAGAGGCTTTAAACAGGGTGACGGAGCTATTTACAGGCCAGAAACAGAGGCTGTATCAACACAGCGCTGTGTGCCTGATGAGGTAATTCCCCATGTGTCCGTGCAGGAAGAGGTGAGGAGAGGCGAAGCAGCTGGCTGCAGATGGAGCAGAAGTTTGCTCTCCCCTTTGCTTCATGAAGCATAACGCCTCACTAACAGCCCCGTGCTTCATTTAACTTGGTCTCTGCTCTTATTGTGGTTCAAGCCTCACAGGTGGTACCAACTCATCCACACACATTGGTTAATGCTACTATTAGTTGTGAGGCCACTGAGGAGAGTGAAAAAACAGCCATGCAAAGAGTGACATATGCGCCAAGATAAGCTAATGATCACTTCGCCTTTGTCTGCACATATTCACTTTGTCCATCAATTCAGAGGAGGAATTGCACCAGACGTTATAAAGATAAAGAATTTTCCCAAAAAAGGGATTTCCCATGCTCCCTGCTGCAGCCAGCTCCACCAATCATGTCTGATACCGAGGGCACGGGAGGTTACAGAAGAGAGATGATTCTTACATGGTGCCGTTTGTCTTAGCCTGTTTATCTAGGTCTCCTGGTGGTGTGTCACTGCGGCACAGTGTTGAGTGCTCAGCGGGGATGTAATGAGGACACGGCTTTAACATTCACACTGCAGTGAAAGTTTGTAAAAGTGCGTGACAATCTGGGATGGAAACATTGGAAATCTTTGCAAAGAGAAGTTGGAACAAATAATGTGAATATTCATCTTTTTCTGAGATGTTTCTGGCTCGACTGCTTATTTTTTTCCTTTTTAGCACACGTTGGTTCCCAGTGGTCTGCAGCTGTGTAAGTGCATCAATACATCACTTTCCCCTTGCTGCATGAGAATCATTCAGGGAAAGGAGATGAGAGGAGAAGCAATGGATCCAAGCCATTACTCATCTCTCCAGCACATGGTCTCCAGAGTGTAGTCCACTGTGTTTGTCTGTGTGCAGGAGCGTCTGTCATGTATGTGAAGTATGGAGAGTAGTAGATGTAAAGCATTATTAACGGTTGGAAATCGATCCCTCGCTACTGTTAACTGAGCTCCACTAATGCATCAGAGGTGGGATCAAGTCATTGTCTAGCAAGTCACACGTACAGTGTGATTTATACTTGTACATCAGCTCTATGCAGAGCCTACACACGTGGCCTACACCGTTGTGAGCATTTATACTTGTGCGGTGGTGTGTCTGTGTCACTCTAGTCAGCCGTAGGGTTTCTGTGAAGTGCTGTAAAGTTTAGTTGATTCTAAACACACCCAAAACACACATTAAACATGGCTTCATAGCAACAATTTCAAACACAAGTACACAAATTGGCTTCACTATAACTCACAGCATTCACAGACAAAGCACTTGTCTTTTGCTGGACACATTTTCCCCACAAATACAACATGCTAATATTTTTAGCACAAGCCTATGGCATTTTCCATTGTATAAATTAACATAGTGGCTAGTGGACTTTTCCTCTACTCATATGAAGCCAGGGACAACAGCAACATTTAACAAAGGTAACGTTACAAAATTCGGCTCCATTACAGCTCACAAGGTTCACTGACAAAACAACACATTTTCCAAACAAACATAACATACTAACGTCATTAGCACAAACCTATGGCATTTTATATTGTAAAAGTTAGCCTAGCGACGAGCAGAGATTTCCTCTACCTGTATGAAGCCAAGATAAATCACACACAAGACTTAAAATGCTATTTTGTGGAGGCTTTATTGTCTTCACAATTGTTTCTTTCTGTGAAATTAAATTAGAGCGTTGTTTCCACTGAGGGAAATGATTTCAGCTTACAAAAATAGACAGGAGGTCTGCATCACCGTGACGTCTATTTACATTTCTGGGAAAGTGCACGTCAGGCTATGGCGCAAGGTATGAGCTCTATATTGACGCTGAACCTACGCCATAGGTAAGGTGTCGATTCGATGCAGAAGTATAAAAAACTTTTGAGTCCTAAAGAAGTGATAAGGCACTTTTTGTTGAATGTAATGCTGTTTCAACAACAGAATATCAAATTTACAAAAGTTATGAATGCTTTTGTAAAATTTATATTTGCAAATCAGCCTCTTGTTTTCTCAAGAATCAACATAAAATCGTCCGATATCATGAGAAAATGAGCTTTATTATCGCAATATAAAAGCATTAAAATAAAAATTGCAAGCACAGTCTTTCTCAGCTTCCATAGTTTTGTACTTGCAGATTGTACAGGCCTATCTCTACACTTTCTTGAAGATGAAACTTTCTGGAAACTTTCCGGTGACTTCATCCTACCCACAGATAATTGCAGCTGGATTTCTTCTTTCTTTTGCACCTTTGATCTCACTCTTATCGTGGTCTGGAGCCTGCTTCAGTGCTGACCTCTGCTACTTGTCCTCATTTCTCTGACCACCGTTTTAACCTGATTTACCAGGTATGTGGATGGGAACTGGGTTTAATGACATAGCTGTTGCCCACCTGAATACCTAATCCCTAAAATGCAAATGTACCTGTTTAAACCAAGGCATTATTGTGTAAATACTGGCAATTAGTCAGCGCTGACGACTGTGTTATCCTTTGAGCCTGCAACCATTTCGTTGATAATGGACCCCAAACAACCTTAACAGGGACACTCTTTAGTAGGTACAGAGGTAAGACAACTCCAGAATTTCTCGACAGTGTGCCCACCAGCACAGGCTAATAAAATAACTTACCTTTCAAACTATAAAGCATGAACGATGGCTGCCACCCACAGTTTGATTATAGCAAGTGAGACTCTCTGGCTGGATATTAGCACCAGTTGCCATAAACACAAGATGATCTAAAGCAGATCTGCTGAGGCGTCACACACTTACAGGGTGGCCCAGTCTAACGCAGCGGACACACAACAAATCTCCTGTTAATTACTGTAAAAGCAGAGCTGAGGATTTTCTTTTTGCTGGTCCTCACTGATAGTCCAGGGTGCCACTGTGAGCACGAACTCACCCTTACTAATCCCTCACTCCCATCACCCATGTTGTAATTATCCCTTCAGTAAACAGAAGGAGAAGATGGGCCATGTGTTTAAGTTTGGCAAACTCCTCGTCTCTGTGATTCGTGTGTGTTGATAGAAACAAGCTCTCATTAGAGCTGCTACCTGTGAGTCTGCTGTAACTGACATACAGTAGAAAGGCACATTCAGGGTTATTGCACTGTGTTCTGATATACATATAATGTCACTTTTTTTTTGTAATGGCCAAAGTTTCAATAATAAGGTAAATGTATGTGAAGGTAAACACTGTGAGCAAAACAGTCAGACGTCAGACTCTTTGATTGCTGATTTTTTTGCTTCTGAGTCAAGCTGACGTCAGCTCATGACAGATTATTTTATGTGGTCATCTGTGTCAGGCACACTGCTACATTACATAACCTACACTGCTACATGTAGCTACATGTTAACATCAGAGAAACGTTTAATCATGGTTGCTGATGTTGTTAATTTCTCCCCAGTTTCGGATCATATTCCTGTTGAAGCATGTCAGATTGTGTTTGTGTTTCGGTTTTGAAGTTTCAATTGGGAATTTTTCACAGTACAAAGTGCCGCTATAGTCCGTTACAGTCTTTCTCCTTGTACTGCAACAAGGATGCAGAATCACAAAGATGCAGAATAGGAAACCCTGACCATTCAGAGCAGACTGGGCTTTTTCAGGAAGGGGGCTTTAAGGACAAGCACTAAAACAGGGTGTTTCAGATAGAGGGTGAACAGAGCCTTTTAGGCCTGACGTCACAATGATGTCAGTTTGTTAGTTGGAGGCAAAACATGACTCACCAACACAGGGCTGTGGGCTACATAGGAGTCTTAAAAATGTCGTCTTGTGCCAGAGTAGGAGTCATGGCTCAAGACTTGGATTTTATCACATACCAGCCACCACTGCCCGTCAATAAAAACAACTATAGTTAAATGCGATACCAGTTTGTATCAGGTCAAGGAAAAAGCATTTACTGTTGTAGGGATGAATAACGTTATGTGTATTAAGGGTTATCATGTCCACATAATCAGAAATTGGGGAGGTAGAGGAATATTGGATTTCTCTGTAATGCTAACTTTTTAGCACATTAGCTAACGTTAGCTTCGATAACAAAACAAACTGGAGCAAACCGTTCGAGTGTTGTCCTCCTTTGTAAGATTGGCATAGTAATCAACCAAAAAGCCGGTCATCCCACCTTCAGCAATCCTGTCAAATCATCTGTCCACTGAGTGAGAGCATACGGGTCGGCCAGTCTGACACCATTGGTCAGTGTTTACTTATTTAAGTAACACTCGCGGTCCCAGAGAGTGAGTGACCTGACATGGTGAGTTCGTAAATTCAGTTTGACGCTCTATATTAAAATGAGAGCCCTGTTGGTCGAAGAAATGGAGTGTTATATTTCTATATGAATTAACGAGCGGTTAAGTTAATCACACATTTACTCCGCTCGGTAGGCCTACTGCTCCGTCTCAGACAGAGTGCCCAGCATGCGCCCTGCCACACAGAGAGTGCGTGTGCTCTGGATTCAGACAGCGCTACAAATTAAAGAACAGTCTAGTTTGTGTCAGAGTGCACTGCAGCGCTCGGAGTGAGTTAATTCTGAATGAACCATTCGCATCATCTTCATCCATTGTCTAAAACAAGCCAACAGAACTTGCTTGCTAGCGCTAGCTAATGTCTGTGGAGAGTTGTTTTGCCTCCAACAAAGCCCCGTCCACCAAGAAACGTCATACTGTTTACTAACAGTAATAGGGTCTATAAAAAGAAGTAACCATCATAAATATTGCACTAGCCTTCATGCTACTTTCTGCTGTTTACTAACTGTTTTTCCAGCCTGTCCATGACGTTAAACATGACACATCAAAAGCAAAAACACACATAGGCGCACTCATCTGCTACAGAGTCAGGTACACAGCTCTGGTCTACTGGCAGTAGGAAAGGAGTCTATCACCTACCTTTTAGCAGGTTTTACCATGTTTAAAAATCCCAAGTCCATGCTAATTTTGGTGGAAAGGGGTATAAGAAACACTGCAACCGTCTGCAGAACCAGCATCCCTATGTTTCTTTTTGTCAAGCTTGTCCATCACATTCAACCAGAATAAAACTGCTTACACAGGAGGAAATGGATGTCACTGCCAATATCTAGCTTTAATGTTTGTTTTAGATCTCACAATGTTGTTTCCTTTTCGTTTTGCTAAGAAGAAGGGAGCCATTGATTTTAGTTTCCCCAGCTTTTGTACATCACAAAACTCTTTTCCAAGGAAATTAGAGGTAAATTACATCATGTGGGCATTTTGCTGGAGGCAGCTTGGCATGATGGAAATGCTCCCAGTTGAAGCAGGTTTCCATTCCAGAGAAAGGAAAGTGCGGGAGTGGGTGGGGAAAACCATGGCTGATGAAGAGCCAAAACTGAGACGTCATGGACAGATAATGAAAATTAATATCTGTGATTTACTTTGGATTTTGTTTTGTTCCAGTGGACTGATTCTCCAAGTTTCTTGGCTAACTCATGTTGGGTTTCATGTTGCAGTGAAAGCAAAAAAATATATTAAGTTGTGTCCATAGGGAACAGGAGGGTTATGTTGCGTAATGATGTTTAGGAAAGGCTTTATCAAACAAATGTCTATGAAGCTGTGCAGAGTTTTAAATACTTGTGTTGGACAGATGCCCAGCAGTGTTTGGCTTCCATATCTGTCACACAACCAGATGGCGATCAAAAGTCTTCTGCATGGATAAAAGAAATGCTCCATCACAGATAGGGAGAATCACCTTATCACTTTATCTTTCAGAGGGGGACTCCTCTCATGACTGCTGAGACATGCACAAACATAGAGGCTATTCTTATTAACCTATCAGCTGTAGCAGAGAGTGGAACAGGAAGTGTGTGGGGGGTGTTTAGCCTACAGCCTGACAATGAAAGTGATTAATGGTCTTTTTTGTTTTCTTTCTTTCTTTCTTTTTGGCTATGAAATGGCCGAGTGAAACTGGCCAGAATTAAAAAATAATTTCCGGAGTCATTAATTTACGCTGCTGTTGCTGATTCTTATACATCTTAAATAAATACAGACTTCCACCACCTTACCCTTCCAGTAGAATTTCCAGCATTAAAGTTCTTATGCAGTATTTAAATTGTCATAACGACCTTTAATTATAATGACCCAAGGCCCTTTCACTTTCCTTTTCCTTTTATACTTATACTTTCCTTTTATATATTCCGTGTGTGACCTGATGGATTTGAACAAGGGGAATCAGGAAATCATCACACAAGCTTTATTTAGAAACCACACAGCTGCCTTCTTCTTCTGCTTACTATAAACCATACCAAGAGGTTCATGGGAATCATAACACATGAGATGACACAGGACGAAATATCCCAGAGGTCTTTGCTTTGGTTCTCATGGCCAAACAGGGCCTCTTAGGTCAAACCCTACTTCCTCTGTTCAGTACAACACATGGTTTCACAAGCAAACCCACAGTCCCAAAGTATAAATAAAACAGCCTCATTAGAGGTCAAAATACCAGGCTGTTCTGTGCTCGTCATCAAAACTGTAGTTGGTACCTTTTATAAAAAGATTTTAAAAAAAGAAGTCATATTTGCTGCAACTGTCACTATATTCACACAGCACTAAATAAGACAGATAATCAAATGGTCAAATTATCGAATGAACCAGACACTCATTTTTGAGGTGGCCATAGTTATCCTATTACCCAAGAAAATACAAGGTGTTTTCTCATAACCATTTTTCTTGCTATCTCAAATAATTGCTCTTTTGTTTTCTCTAACACAGCTGTCAATCCAGTCAATCACTGCTCGCGAACTTTGATCAAACTGTCATACTAGGCAGCGCTGATCAAATATGAATCAAGATTCTGTTACTGCATTGCTCATTTCTCTCCTCAGATGTTTTCAGAAACATATTTTAGTGCACTGTTTAGCTGTAAAATGAGAAAGTTGGTCTGGCATTGCTTGGTGCTTCAGTCACCGGGTCACAGACTTTCTCATTTTACAGCTAAACAGTACACTAAAAATTTCTGAAAACACTGAAGGTGAGAAATTGATTCATATTTGATCAGCGCTGCCTAGTTTTTATGCAGTTCATGAGCTGTGATTGACATAATTGACAGCTGTGTCAGAGACTCCCTAGCTGTAATTGGCTGTTTTTTCGTGCACCACTGTAGATTCTAGTCAGCGCCCTTAGAGTAGGAGGGGAGGAGGAATATGTTTTTTTCCCAGACAATCTGTCTCATGTGCTTCTTTCAGAATAAAGTGACTGTTTTAGCAAATATGAAAATTACCAACTGTAATTGGTTGTTTAATTAATGGCATAAGCACAAAACAGAATCAGCAGGGACTCCATTTTTTAAATGTTCCTATGAAAACAAAAGATTTTATTAATATGAAACCTTTGCTTATATATAATGACATCACGCTGGCATTCTGCAAAATCAGCGTAGTTTCTGCATCGATTTCTTCACTGCAGAAAATCAATAATAATTACATGTATAATGATATTATTCCTGCTTGCCATGATCCACTGTGCACAATCTATATATATTTGATTCACCACATGCATGATAGTATTAGGTTCTCCATGAGTTTTGTTTCCTGCACTGAAGCTATTTCTCAATTTCAGTAATAAAACAAAGAGCAGTTCTCTGCTGCTGTGCAGATTTTTTCATGCCTGAATAGAAAACACACCTGTGGAATGCAGTTCTATTATTTGCATCTACTGTGAATTTGCTTCATGTGAGTTGGGACAAGCCTGGGCCTGTGTTGTGTCATGTCCCAGTTCACCAACATTTGGCTCCGTTAGTGCCAAGGCCGCGGGCCTCTGCAGAGCCTGCAGCTATCACGTTCACACAGCGGAGCCTGCAGCCCGCTGCCAACATGACGTCTCCACACTCTGCCTTGGAAAAACAGAGAAAAACACCACACTAAAGAAAACGGAAAAAACATTAGCTTCTCTGGAGACAGTCAATGGTTTTTCTATTTCTTGCAGAGCCTTGTGTTTCAGCACTCACATAAAGCAGCAGTTTCCCCTTTCTTTGTCTAAAAAAAGATGTAGCCCACAAGGAAAAGGCAATTGTCTGTGACAATGGGACAGAGACTCATATTCTTTTTGTTTACACAGATATGTGAAGATTAAACTGCTTGAAGTGCCCAGATCAAGGCTTAAAACTAAAGGCGACCGAGCATTTTCAGTGGCTGCTCCCAAGCTCTGGAATAGTTTGCCATTGCATGTTAGAAGAAGCCAGAATCCCTGGGAAGATTTAAATCATCGTTAAAAACTCACCTTTTCTCGTTAGCGTTTGAACCTGTTGTGAGCATAAACTGTATAAAATAATGGACGTAGTCACCGTGACGTCACCCGTCCGTTTCTGAAGAGTGGATTTGAAGCTCAAAATACTCTGCTCTGGACGTCGCCATCTTGGCAGTGCCTGACTCCGCCCAACTCCCAGACAATCAAAAATGGGCAAAGAGGCGGGCCGAAGGAAGCCTGGTTGCCTAAACACGCCCACCTCGCTCTGCGCTGCTAAGTTAGCTAAGGTTAATAAGCTAGGCTAAGAAGCTATGAGGCTAAGAAGCTACGCTACTTTGGCTAGCCCTGTGGTGTTGGCTGCTCCTTTGATGCCAACTCCCTCACGAAACTTGAGGTAAGTTGAGTTTAGCTGAAACTAACGTTATACAACAAACCTTGAAACAATGATTCAGCTGTTATCTTAAAAAAAAGGCTTCAACTTTTTTTAAATATATAACGCTAATAATTTATTACACTCATTTTACTTTCATATGCACAGTGTGGAGCTGTCCAGAGAGCTGCAGAGACCTTGGGAATCACCCTCAGTGTGCCGGGCGTCCGTGTCTGCTGGTTTGGCTGGGGTGGACTGCAGTGGGGAGGCCTTTTCTCCTTCTTTTCCCACTCCCTGCGAGGAAGAGCAGCACCAGATGTCCTCATCATCCACTGTGGTGGCAATGACATGGGGAAGGTCAGCAGTGCCAAGCTGGTCAGCATGATGAAGGAGGACCTACACCAGCTTCACCTCCAGCATCCTGGCATTAAGATAATATTTTCTTCATTGGCCCAAAGGTGCAGGTGGGAGGCTGGTGGCAAACCAGCAAAGATTGATAAGGCCAGGAAATGTGTTTACAGTTAGAAATGATATGTTTTTAAGTAAATTAGTTAATTGTCTTAAAGACCACCTCCAAACGCAGTGAACTGCTTACAGTTGGCAGTGTCACTGCTTTTGAATTTGGCCTTTAGGACACATTTTGTTAGGCCTGATCATAGCCCAGGCTGTCAAGGCTAATGTTGAGTTTTTGATATTCATCTATAACTTGTTTAAAATTTCAATAAATTCTATTTGTATTTGCACTCCTTTTGTCTTTGTTACTGACTGAATGTTGTATTTCACAATCAAATCTGACTGTCAATTGAAAGGACAAACAAATCATACACTACAGACAAAACATTAAGCATTAATGTTTAACATTGTCACTGACAAAAAATTAAGCTGTCCATTTCTGTGTGGGCCTGATTATTTTAACTTTGTACTTGAAGATAACTAAGCATCTTACACCCAGCAGCAGAGCCTGAGAAGATTTTGGAGAGTAACCTTTGTTTGCTGCTCTGTTAGAAGTCTAGTTTTAACACAGAAGAATGTGACTGGATAAAAGGGCTCAAAGTGAAAAACAAAGAATTAGCTGGACACAATAGTTCTGAAGCCCCCAAGGAGGTATCACTTGTTAGCTATGTTGCCAACTCTGAGAGGGTCTTCCTCAGGCAAAGGTATTGTGACGTTTTTATAGTGAGGAAAACAGAAAGATAATCAGGCAATTATGTGTTGTTGTTTTTTTTAGCCTCACTATATAAGCCTCAGTACTGAGCAATACCCACAGAACCTTCTCATCTGTCACGTCACAAATAAATAATACCTCCTACGGGACTTAAAACTATTCAGTGTGCAGATATTTCCTTGTTTTTCACAAAAGGAGAACAGTTTCTCAGTGAATTTTCTTCATTTGTCTTAAAGAATTGTCCAAACAAAACCAGCACATAACATCAGCTTTTCATTTTTTTTTACATTCTGCTAAGATAAATGCAAACTTGGGTAAATGTTAAGACATAAATGAAAACATTAAGATGTCATTAATAACTATTATATTTTGTTAAAGGTTTAAATCACCACTATATTTCCAATCATCACTGATGAAAGACAGCTTTCAAAAAAATTGCTTTTACTCTAAAGCAAATTTTGTCTGATCCACTTTATATCACAAAAATTCTAACCATTTCACAAACAGTTTAACAAAATTAAGTCAAAGCTTGCATTCATGAAAACATCCATTTTAAAATGTTACAAAAAGTACACATGAAATAAATGAAAAGATTTATAACAGACCCAGTGTCATAATTTGCAAAATCTTAATTTCTTGTTTAACAACCTCTTTACTGTGGAGTAAATATCACATTGGTCGAGGCGTTGTAACTTTCCACAAGTGTCTTACAAGAGAGAAAGATGACAGGTTAGAAACACAGGTAGAAAACATTGACTACAGCCTGTCTTGGTTAAAAGCCCACTCACCACCAAAATGATCTTATTGCTGAGTAAGTGGCTGTCATTCATAAAATAGTTTTGTGTTTAAGTTCTGTAGATATTCAACTTTATATTTGAATGTGATTTTAAATTTAACTGTACTATCAAGACAACTGGAGTATGAATGTACAGTATGCAATTCATCCACATTAAATAATTGTTGCTATCAAAAGGAAACTGAACTGTTACCAAAGCTCACTGCCACTGTGGAATCATGCTATGTTCAGCTGTCTCATTATGAGAATATTTTTTCCATTGGTTCTTCACAGACTGTGTGTGGGGAAAAAGGTAGTAATTCTCACTTTGATAAAGCATCTTTGCATAAAATGCACTAAAATGTTAAAGTTGGTAAATACATGTCATGTTCCTTGATTGATAAAATCTTCATTTGGCCTTTTGCATCAGGGGAACACTAAACTACACTGGTGTGTCAGTAATTTCACCTTATCAGTAATAGTACAGAGCAAGCCCTAATCGAGTACTTAGTAATGTATGACAATTAGTAATTTATGTAATGCATTTAAATGTATTATGGACAATAATTCATCATTTCAAACTATTAAGTTTCTTGACTCTTTGTGAGGTACTGTATGAAAAAAAGGTGTCTTTATCCTGGAGTCAGTGCTGAAGTGATGACTCTCAAAGTGTTCACTGCACAAATGGGAAGTCTTGTTCGAAGTCCATTCTGTCTCCTCGTGTTGAGTGTCCACTGGTCCAGTCTGTCTGGGTCACCTAGAGGAAAACTTTACACAGACAAATAGATATTAAAAGTAACATATGTGTTAGGTTACCTACTTCACAGACTCCTTTACATGCAAACAATACAACTTAACTTACTTCAATGTTCAACAGATCATAATCAATTTATTTTAGCAAAACAAAAAGGTGGTGGCCATCACAGTCCCCATATTCTGTTTGCATTATCTATTGTTGTGTAACTACACGCCTATATCATACACTAATCTTATTAATATTTTATATTGTGACAGTCAAATATCACTTTTTTTTTTTTTTTAATTACGTTACACACCTTATTGTAATTTCACACAGTTCGCCACTTTTTAATTCACATACACAAGTATAGCCTTAATGTTACGTTAACGTTACACTGCTCATATGACAACGTTAACATTGCAACACGTTAGCTAACTAACGTGGTGGACCTTTATTTTCAAACCTCACAAAACCTCAGCCTTTTGTTCAAAATATTCTCTCCCTAAATGCCTAAATCCTAACACTTCTCTGTCAGGCTCTGACTTCGATACATCCCCGGACTGGCGTCTTGCTCGAGGGCTAACCGTTAGCTGGCTGGTTAGCTAGTTAACGAGCTAAGCTTATGTTGTATCGTATTGTCTGTGGCTCTGTAACTTGATGTGGATGTTGCTGCTGTGATACAGGTCGCATTTGAAAATGAGACCTCCGGTATCAATGTCATTTTACATGTATTAAATAAAGACTTAATAATATAATAATAAGCTGACAAGCCAGGTGATGACCGCAGACACTGATACCCGCTAATTAATGCTAACATATAAACATAAATAAAATAATACTAGAATTTCCGAATTGCACTTACCGAAAAACCTGGAGCACAGACTTGTTGGACGGTCTGTTGGTATAATTAGTTGAACAGCAAGCCATATTACTCCAATATTTGCCTGAAAAATTATCCGAAAGGCACAAACACGGCTGAGAGGACAGGTTCAATGCCTTGAACATGGGCACGAATTGGCTGAGATGACGCCGAGCAGACGGCCGAGTCGAGGCTCAGCTCCGCAGCGGAGCCAGCGGCTAGTTAGCATGCTAGTTAGCCACCCGTGATGGTGCCACCTGTCAGTCAAAGTGACCACGCCCTTAATTATGCGCAATTTCAAACCTTAATAACATTTAAACGGAAGAGTTAGAAAATTCACCCCCCAGAGTTGTCATGAAAGGGGAACTTAACTATAGAGACCAAAACCATTTTTTGTACCAGGCTGTAAACATGTTTATTTCTGCTCTAAAGTTGGGCATTTTAACATGGGGGTCTATGGGAATTGACTCACTTCCGGAGCCAGCCTCAAGTAGACAGTCCGTGAACTGCAGTTTTTGGCACTTCCGCATTGGTTTCACTCGTCTCCCCCGGAGGTTGGGGCTTGGTTGTGAGCCAGACTTGACTCTGTGCAATATACGTATGCTCTGTCTCAGGTTTTTTTTTTTTTTTTTATGTGTAATTGATGTTCTTTCTAACTGTTTGTCTGTTTTTATATTTGTTTCTGTTTTGTTTTGTTTTTTGTATTTTGTATCTCTTTTTATATTTTGGTATTTATCATTCTATTTATGTGGTATTGTAATTTTCACAGTGTTCTTGTAAAGCACTTTGGTAACTTCTGTCTTTTTAAATGTGCTATAGAAATAAATGTGACCTTGACCTTGACCTAAACATCATGCAGCCCTCTCTCACTCTGCAGAGCTAAAACTGGAAAAGTTTGAGAACAGTTACAATAAATCCCGCAGAGATGACTTTCCAAACAAAGCCTGTGGAAGATGCCAAAGCCACATGTGGTGACAGACTCTCTACATTACTTGTTAGGTATGCAGAGTCCATTCACAGCCACATGGCCCAATGTGTGTCTATAGACGCACAGGCCAGGCATCGCCTCCAACAGCCCAGCTAAATCAAACACACACTTTCACTGCCAAACACAAATATTCACACTCTCTCACACACAAACATTGTCTTATTGTTTACCTTGATACAATAGACACAGAAGGTTTCAGTCAATAAACCAGAATCTTGCCTGAACCCAGAAACCAGGAAACAAAGATGCTGCTTTTCAAAATACTCATAAGAAAACATACCTCTGATGCATTCTGAGTTAAGGTCATAACGGGGCCTTTTTTCCCCAGAGAAGCGAGCATGTGATCTTCTTGGGGTATTTTATTCTTTATTTAATAGTTAAGGTTTTTATGGCATTCTGTAGCCTCCCTGTGGTGTTCCTTAAATCTGAACATTCAAGTTTTGGTACATAAGTGTCAAAAGGATACATTTGCAAATCCTTCTAAAAATGTTTTCCCACCTGATGTAGGTTTCTGCGTGATGACGTTGCTACCCCCTACCCCACCTGTGCATCTTTGTGACTGAGCCAGGCCTTCTTTGAGAATTGTCAGTTATTGCAGCTGGTTATCACTACCAGCTCTTCAAATACCGCTGCTTTGTCAATGGACCCCGGCGTCAGACACTGACACATAGAGGCACCCTTTGCGGTTGTATGATACGCGCCAGGCAGCAGCTGTTTCTGAAGTAGCGGGCAACAACTGCAGAAGAAAGAGCGGGAAAGTCAGTATGGGCCAGGTGGCAGGGGAGGTGGATGGGTCAAACAATCTCAGGACCCAGGAGCCGACGTTCATTTCTCATGTGACACCAAGAGTTAATTCAGTTATATTCATAACAGTAGTTTGCCAGTGTATGAAGCATGCTATGGTAGTTTGTATGTCACGTGATGTTACATTATGTTAGAACCAACCTTCCTCATGATATTTTCTTCTAAACCAAACCATGAGCTTTTGTTGCCCTAAACTTAAGAAAGTTAAATGTACATTTATGTAAGTTTATTTTGAAAAAAAGACTGCATGCATTTAACAAGCAGAATCTGTACTTTCCTGCGAAAATGGAAGTGCATTTTGAAAACATGCAAAGCATATAATGAGCGTAAGTTGACACACCATCCTTGAACGTCCAAAACTGACGCATGTAGGTTCACTGACAAAGCGGCTGTATTTCAAATCAAATCAAATCAAGTTTATTTATAAAGCACAATTAAAACAACAGCTGTTGAACCAAAGTGCTGAACAATCATGAGCATAAAAGCAACACAATAAAATAAATAAAAAGAAACACAAACAGGTAACAGACAGAAATGCCAAACTCTCATACAGAGCTAAAAGCCAAAGAATAAAAATGTGTTTTAAGACATGATGTAAAAAACAGGTAGTGAGGGGGACAGTCTGACATGCAGGGGCAACTCGTTTCAGAGTTTGGGGGCTGCAACTGAAAAGGCCCGGTCCCCCCAAAGACCCTTTGCTTTAGCCTAGATCTGGGCACAACTAAAAGCGACTGGTCAGCAGACCTGAGAGCACGTGGAGGTGCATGTGCCACTAAAAGATCGGACAAATAAATGGGGGCTAGCTCATGTAAAGATTTATAAACGAAGGTTAAAATTTTAAAATCAATTCTAAAATGTACAGGGAGCCAGTGAAGGGATAGGCAGCACAGGAGAAATGTGCTCTCTCTTGCCTCTTCTGGTTAAAAGGCGAGCTGCAGCATTTTGAACCTGCTGCAGTCGTGAAAGGGAGTTCTGGCTAACCCCAACATAAAGGGCATTGCAATAGTCCAGACGGTTAGACATAAAAGCATGGATGAGTCTTTCAAAGTCGTTAAAAGAGAGGCAGGACTTAACCTTAGATAAAAGCCTCAGTTGATAAAAGCTAGATTTGACAACAGAATTTATGTGCTTTTCCAAATCAAAACCACTGTCCATGATCACACCAAGGTTTCTGATGATGATGATGATTTTACATATGGCCTTACACTGCTCAGGTCCATATTGGGGCCAACACAGGCACTACTGGGTCCAAATATCAGAATCTCTGTCTTTTCTTCATTTGTATTTGACAAGTTGGGATGAGAACGGGTTGGTTATTGGTCTTCCCAATTAGCTACAGTATTTTCCTCTAACCCCCTAACCAAGTGGTTTCTAAGTGGTGCGTTTTGGTCCAAAAATGGGTTGTGAGTCCATTCTGAATGACTCTCAAATTTGTCAGTTTGTAAAACTAAGAGGAATTCTGGCCCCTGTGGCTGGACCAGTTGGGAACCACTGCTCTAACCAGCACGGAAGTGGATGTTGCTTTGGATGCCACATTAGTTCAGATCCAAAAGTCACACAATAGCACTAACAAACTAATCGACTGAGGCAGCGGTAGACCAGCAACTCTTGTGTTCTGTGAGGTAAAATTCCTGTTTTTGTGAAGGGAGTCTGGTGGCTTTGAAGACAGTGATATAATGACTTCAGTTCCCCGTCATAAAGGGCTGAAAGGTAAAGCAGTGAAAATATTCTACATATAGCGTACACTTAAACTAAAGCTGACTTTTTTATGGTGGTTCTTTCAGTTATTATTATAATTATGATCAGCACTCTAACCGACATCATTGCTTTTTTGGTTTAACGGCTGAGTTGACGTTTATATTTGATGGGGCCTAAAAGAGAACGCAGATGGAGTCGACCTATAAAAACTGCCTGCAGGCATTAAATGGCTGATGTATAGTTGCCCATTTCTGCCCTCATATTTTCTCCATCACTCTTGGCTAAACGTAGCTCATGTGACAGACTTTCAAAGCACGGGCAGTAATGTAATGCCTGCTTTGCTCCAAATATTGCAGACACAGGAAGCATCACAGACTCCAGCAGTGTGGGAGAGAGGGCTCGCCTGGCTCATGCTCGGATGAACTCAAGGTGTGGAGAGATAAGAGAAAGTAGAGAGAGGAGACATAAATCCTGCAGTATAAGGAGGCGAGGGAAGCGAAGGCGCAAATGCTGATGAGACATAAAATACCAGGAGAGAGATGAATGAAAGAGTTTAGCATGTGAGTGAGAGTGGAACGTCTGGGTGGGAAAGCAGTAATCAGAATGCTGACAAGCCTGCGAGCCGCTCTGCCGCACAATTGGTGATTCTGGTGGGCAGGAAGCCGAGGTCAGAGGAGTGACCTTGATAAGTTGTCTTCCTGTGGTGCTCCACAGCATGGTCATGCCACTAACTGTCCCTCTGCAGCTCCGGACAGAAAACCCTTGCTAGACGTCTCCACAATAGAGTCCTTCTTCAGTGTAAGATGGGCTACACAGAGGGGACAGACAGAAAGCAGACATTGTGTGTCTCAAAGATCTCTCAGTCTCCCGCTTCCTCTGATTCTATTTTTCTCTGACATTTTCACTTCCTGCTGACATCTCCTCCATCTCATCGTCTCTATTGTATGATGCCCTTTCAATTCACTCCAATAAAAATAATAAACTCTTTGCATTTTAGCTTCATCTCATCAGAACAGACCCCTGCAGGTATTTGTTGTAAAGATGTGCTGCTTGTTTGCGCAGACTTTGCTTTACTGTGCTGTCGAACCAGTTCGTCATGGCTGACTCATTCTCGCACTGTGTCTAGCTATGGATAATTTGTTGTGATGGCTGAACTTGTTTAGTGACCTCTTGTCCTGATATATGCCAGAGCGGGCTGAGTCTAAATAACTAAGTTGAGAAAAATGAGAGAAAAAGTCCATGGAGGCCATGCAGTCACACAAATTACAATCATAATGATACCCCACGGGCTGTTTGTTTACGTTCTCAGAGTCCTGACTCTCATATGTTGGAGTAAAGAGACACTGCAGTGTGACTCTAAATATGAACCCTACTGTTGGTCATCTTGGGCCAGTTTAAGCAACATGGTTTCCGTGTAGAAATCTCCATTAAAAACAGATGTGCATGAAGTCAGTGATTAAGCTTCACTGTTGTTTGGCAAACCTTTGATAAGTGCGTTCATTCTTCAAGGAGCTGCTGGCATCTGACACGGAGCAAAAGTTAAAAAATCAAAATAAAGCAGTGTTGTATAACCAAAGTTCAGACCATGTATCAGAGGATCAGCTGGGTGGATCGTGAGTATGAGGGCATGTCGTCATGTGGGTAAAGAGAGGGTCAGGCAGTGAAGTTACATGATCATGTGAGAGGCCAGATGCCTCCATCCCCCAACTAAATTCACTCATATTATTATTTGGATGTGGGAAATAAGAGAGGATGCATGAGCAGGTGAACAATGGTGTAATTCTTTACATATTGCACACACACACACACACACACTAAATATCGTCTCACATAACCTCTTTCTCATCGGCCAAAGACAAAACTACATTCAACCTGGCCCTTTCACTTCATAGTGTTGGTTTTAAACTATTTCAGAATACACTTGCAGCCAACGGAGATGTGTTTAACCGATGTAAATGTAAAGTACAGACACAATGCTGCAGTATTTTGGCAGTATTTTAAAGCTCCTGGCTGGCAGAGAGACGCGTCCTCCTCGTGGCCCCTGTGTCAACACACAGCCCAGTGGAGGTGGGCTACTGCAGGCACCAGATGGCCGTCTGCCGCACCTGGACCGCTGTTGATTTTAAACAAAGCTGTCAGTCTTAATGCAAACTGCATGACTGAGAGACCGCCTGAGTACAACTGATGGAGTCAAATATTAAACTGAGAGATTAATAATTTAACCCCATTCACCTCACACTCTCTCTCAGCTGACACACACCGCACATATTGTTCTGTTCCATTTAAAGTGATTAAACTGTTTGCAGTGAAGGTAACGGAGACTAACCTACCCCAATAAGTGTCCCATAGGTTGTCATAAGCAGCTCATTACAACCCCTGTTTACATTAAGTGTAGGCAGCAACCTCTAGTGAATGTAGTAATTATAACTACTAAGTTATATAAAAAGCACTAAAGGTAGATGTCCTAGGTGGATGGATGGGTCAAACAAACACAGGACTTTGACCCCAGAGGTTGCTCATGGCTAAATGATGTTCTTTTATTCGCAAAACTTTTGTGAACAACTTCAGAAATATTCTTGTTTCACTGCTATATGGTTTATGGTGTGGCTAGGGTTAAGTACAAAAAGCACTTGGTTAGGGTTACACAGAAAACACACAAAGCAGCAGCAAAGTGCGGTGTGCGGTAAGCTGCCATGCAATCTAGGGCTGCAACCGACTCAGGATTATGTCAGTGGAATCAGATTTCGCTGTTCAATACGAATATGCGACGATTTAGCAGATACGGCCAGAGAATACCTGCAGCCAATCAGTAAACAGAGCCCTGTGACTCCTGTGACATGTTGACAGACGTTACAAAGGATTTCTTCCTACCTAAAACCCATTAGCACGCCTCTCAGACGGAGACATTTGTAACCATGGTGGCGAGTCCCACTTTGCCCTGCTTGGTGTGGTTTTAATACTACGGAAAGATAATGGTTTGGACTAATATGATTACTTGAACCATGGAACATGAAATATCTCGAGAGTTTTCACAGATTTGGTCTAGACCCAGTCCAGGAGGCCACTGTTTGTGTCCAACCAAACCAAAACTCAACGTTGAGCTAGTTTGAGTTAGGTACATACGTATTGTCACTTCACATTAAGAATGTTACATGTTAAAGTGATGTACATGTAATTTATGTAACAAGCTTACTTCTTTTAACTCAAACCATGATTCTTTTCCTAAACCTATCCTAACTGGTAAGAGTGGTAATTTAGAAGACAGTCCTGTGGGTCGTATAAGAGGGAAGGAACAAACGACATGTGGTCATATGGTTAAGATAACTGTCAGCTACTGTACATTGGTGCTCAAGAATTTCAATGCGCTGCATTATCTGTGATAAGTTTGCCAGCAAGAAAAGTCATCATAGCAGTGAGCTGCTGAAGTGAACTACGGTTGTTACTATCTCATTTCATATAACCTGAACTGCTAATAGTATTACTTTCAAGGCTGCAAGCATGATTTTTGATTGAATATTTTTGTCAGAAAATGAGAAACAAATGCCCAACATAAGTTTACAGCCTATGAGGACATTTTCAGTTTCCTTGCTTTTGTCCAACCAACAATCCAAAATCCAAAAACACTGAATTCAAAATGATATAAAACACAGAAAAGAAGCAAAATTGCTGCATTTTAGAAACTGGAATCAACAAATTTGTGACAATTTTGCATTAAAATAACTTTGCATATGAATTGACCTTATGGCTTAATATTTTTTTAATGCAGTTTTGAATAACGTGTGAAGCCACTGAGTTCTGGACAAAGTTTATACATGATGAGTATAATAACAAGTCATAGTGAAACCTTAAAGTTGTCAACAATAACCAGTTTTGCAGTTCCATAACCAGAATTTCCAGCCTTAACACAGCCTTTGATCAGTTAGTTGAGTCAATGGTGAGCAGGAAAGTGACAGGTTGGGTGACATGTCACAAAAACACAGTTTTAATTGTGCAGGTGAGTCACGTGTCGGGACAGTTACACGAAATGATCCATTGCTTTCACTTTGACACAGTAGTTTTGACTTCTAACTGGACTCTTCCAGGGACCACTTACTCACTTACATTAAACCAGTTACTTTAATGAGAGTCACACTTTGGTGTCAGAGGGCAGATGGATGGATGGATGGCACGCAGTCATGTGGTTACTGGTGTTGTCTGACGTTCTGATTGGTCTCATCTGACAACAGTATCTGAGAACTAATCAGCAGACTAATTTAATGTTGAGGTAAACCCGGCCTGGCAGGACTGAATCTTGATTGTGGTAATGTATGGGAACACAAAAGTTTTATCAGATGTATCGATGAGAACGGAGAGTATGAGAGACGGAAATGAAACAGTCCACAGCACAACATGATCACAGCATCATGAGGATGAAACAAGTGCTTCATATAGTTTGTTCGAAAAGTCAGGGGACAGATTTGCCAATAGTTGAGTGCTACTTGACCAGTCCATTGCTCAGCAGTGAACAGTTTAGTTGTAATGCCCAGTCACATACCTGCCAACACGCGATTGTGCGATTTGTGATTTCTCCCACTAATCTCCCAATTTCATAGAGATATATAAATCAAATGGGTGTTTCTCATGTGATCCTGTGTGGGATATGTGTTGCTAGATTGTTGTTAGCTTGGAGGACAGTACAGTTTGAGAAAAGGAACATGACAAGTATACTTCTTTATTAAAAAAATGGCTTTTTTCACCCAGGTGCATTACTGGTATCATGGGGGCAGGGGGCGTTGAGGGTAGGCTGTTTGTCGATACCCCAGAGAATCTCCCTCTTATTTAAAGCCTAATGTTGGCAGGTATGCAGTCACGAGATGGAATAAAACTTCCTGCAAACTCTTCCTTGGTCTTTGTTGGCCTCGAGGCCTCTCAACACCAAACTGCCACTGCTGATCATATCTTAAAATAACCTGCTGTCCCTCTTTTACCTGCCGCCACACCCTCTGTCCCTTAACAAGGATATGAATGGCAGGATAACAGAAGATGTGATTTGGATGATGAGTCAGGAAACGGGATGGATCACTATTACACCCAAGGCAGAGCAATGTGGGAACTCTGATCAGACATTAGACCGGCTGAACCAGCCGCATAATGAGGGGAAGCGGCAAGCAGGATGCAGCGTGGGAAAAATATTACCATTATCATTGTCACTTCACTCATGCATGCCTGTTGGAAGTTAAATATGGAAACTGATTTTTCCAGCTTTGCAGCGGCATGTCTCAGAGAATGGCACTGCTATTGGACGGCTGGATTGTTGTAAAATGTGATACATAAATTTGTGCCCACCTCAGGATGAGCTGTAGGCCTCTAATTTTTCATCACATCTTGATATACCCAATACTTTGGTATACAACTAAACATTTAAAATTTACATTCCCATCAGCCCCAGTTGTGCACAGTGCTACCTAGCCAATGTTAGCATGCTAACATGGCAGGATCGTGAACATGGGTAACATAATACTTAAATATCAGCATGTTAGCATTGTCAGTAGAGCACATGGGAGAAGTTTCGCTTGTAGGCCTACTCTCAGAAAGCTCTTTATGACATACATTTATTAATTTTAACCCAAACCACATAATTTTTCCTTACCTTATCCAAGAAATCCCTTTCCGGTAGAAAGCCCTCGAGGACAACCTCTCCGAGCTGTGTCAATGGAGCATGTTAGCACACTGACATTAGCATTTATTAGAAAGTAGCCTATCACTGTGCCAAAGTAGCCTTTAGCTTTACAAAGCTGCTAGCATGGCTGTAGACTCTTGTTTCATTGTGCATAATGTATATGTTTATGTAGTAATTACTCTATTTCAGCATATATAGTGCAATAATTTGAAATAACCACGTTAAAATTTGTTGTTAAAAATATTTCTTTAAACAACATTTGGATATTTTTGTTCATTTTAGCGGCTTTACACTTTCACACCGGAGCACCAAATGAATCAATCGTCCACTGAAATGTTGCTTAAGAAGTATTTTGGCCAGTAAAACTAAAGATTTATATCATATTATTAAAATTCATGTCTACTCCGATCAACCAAAACATTAAAACCACTGTGAGGTGAAGCGAATAACATCTCAAGTACAATGCAATGCTCTTCTGTGAAACCGTTTGCCCTGGCATTCATGGTGATGCCACCTGACACACTTCACCACTCTCTGATGACAGTGCTCCCCCCAGCAGGACAATACAACATGCCACACTGCAAAATGCTGCTCAGCTATGGCCCAAGGAACATGACAAAGAGCTCTAGACATCAACCTGGTCCTCAAAGATCCCAGTCTGATCAAGCATCTGTAGGATGTGGTGGTACCCCAGAGGTATTCAAAGGATCCGTTTCCAGTGCCCTGATGCCAGACACTAGAGGATACACCCCCAGGGGACCTGTGTCCTCAAAAGGTGCCTCAACAGGTTAGAGCCAAGTCCCATCCAAGCACTATTGAGCAGGGGTACCATTGGGGTCCCACAGAAGCTCAAACAGATTGAGATCTGGGGAATTTGGCGCCAGGTTGATGCCTTGAGCTCTTTGTCATGTTCATTCCATTCAAAATGGTCAATGTTATTTATTACACCAGCCAGTGGTTTTCATGTTTTGTCTGATCTGTGTATATCCGTTAAGACTGACAGATGAATTGTTTAATGAATCGTACATCAGTGTATCAGAAACTATTTTGATAAATGATTAATTTTTTTAATTATATTTCTGTCACATGAATATCTGTTTTTGACTGCATTTTGAATAAATCAGTTTTATGTCTGGGGAAATTGTGATAGGTGTTTCTTTTTATTATTTGCATCACATTTTATAGACAAAGTGATGAATATATTTACCAAGAAATTAATCATTAGAATACTTTATAATGAAAATAATTGTTAGTTTCAGCCTCTTTAATAAATCAATCAATAAAAATCTAACACAGAAAAGATTTGGGGAAAGGAACAAACATCATTTGGCCAAAATTTAAGACTGACTTGAGCATGCAGTCTATGAAGCGGAGTCACAAAGGTACAAACACAGACACACAAGCAATAATCTTGTGATGTCAACCACTTTATGACCAGGGCACCGCGGCGTCTGTGTAGCTGCAGGGCCGGACAGTACAGCAGCTTTTACATCTGACAACACAGACTGACCACTGTGTTGCTAATTACTCAGCCGTTGAGCTCTTCACCTCTGTGTCCCCTTGTGACTTGTCACCACCCACCCACCCACCACACAGCCATCAGCCCTCCCCCAAACACAGTGCCTGACCCGAGACAAAAGTGAAAGTCTTTGACTTGACAGCAGGACTAAAACTCTGACTCAGACCTGATGATAAAATATGCAGGGAAAGCTTTCCAGCCTCTAAAAGACACTGCATAAGTAGATTCCTGACTGGCACTATATATATGAAAATCAAGTCTCCCTCTGGGCTCTCCTCAGCACTATATCAGCTCAAATAACAGCCCACATTCACTGCATCAGCTTATCTGCACTATTAATCACATAAATAATCTGTGATCTAATCAGGAGTCAATTTCTGTTCCATTTGTGTTATCTGTGCTGCTTTTTCACCTTCTGTATTTGAGCACAAACACATACATCAGCCGAACTAGAGCAAATAAACTCCCAGATAATGCTTGTGTTTATACACAGGCAGAGCTCTTGGCTGGTTTTCAGCGATGTGTCGCGCTGCAAGGCTGAGTAATGCACGTCGCTCAGTTCAGATCAAATGCACCGGCTCAGCGGCAATTAACATCCACATTCCTACTGAGTGGTAAACCCACAAGCATGCTGTGTTTGATGTTTTTACTGCAAGTTCAGCTGAATTAGGCCAGGAATGGATTTGACTCTCGGGACCAGATGAGAATTTCAATCTTTCAATCAAAGTGCAAAAAACTGTTGTTTTTTTTCATAGAGTGATTTAATATCTACTGCTGCAATTTTGCAAGAACCCCTGTGTTTCTTTAAAGATATAGTTCAACCTTTAGAGAAATATGCTTATTCACTCTTTGCAGAGAGTCAAATCCCACTCTTATGTTTGCACGACAACTGTGTTTCCATTTGTTCCCAGTCTGAAATTTAATTGGAATGCCCCCTGATGTCACATTTCCAATTCAGAACATCAGAGTAATCTCACCAACCCCAACCTCAAAATCCAAGATGGCTGCTCCTCACATAAACAGCAGTGAACTCGAGTGTGATGTCAACTTCTGAGGTAAATAGAGCACAGAACAAATAGAGAACCTACAGCTAGAAGCCAGTTAGTGTTACCTGCTTACCCTTTTAGGGGCAGTGGCCTTGTGGGTAACCTGTGAGGGTGTGAATTGTGCTTTGTGTATGTGGAGAGAAGCAGCTTTCTCAGGGTATCATGGTGAAGACCTGGCAGGTGGCAAAGACTGATGATAGTCAGTAGAATTAAGTGTCTATATAAGCTCAGGACTACTGTTAGACCACATGAAAAGGCCATGTTTCTTGTTTTGTGGTGAAGACTGCAATAAAGCCATTGTAGGTGAACGGCACCCGAACGCTTCGCCATCCTTCCTTCTGCAGAGTGGTCCAGACCACTTAGCTAAATTAATGTTAATAAGCCAGCATGTTCCCAACTACGGTTCAGAGCCGATAAGTTGTCACTGAGAAAGGTAACATTGGCTTTAGCATAGAGTGGAAAAAAGGTGGAAACAAACCAAAAAACAGGGACAACCCCCCATAAAACTACAACTTGTTTTTGTGTGGATTAAACAAACAAGACATAATGGGTTAAAAAGGTGCTGGTAGCTGGATTTTGCCCCCTGTTTTCAGTCTTTATGCTAAGCTAAGCTAAGCTAAGCTAAGCTAAGCTAAGATGACAGGATTTTGGTTGTAGATTCATATTTAGAAAATAAATAGTATCGATAGTATCTAGGATAGGTTTCCTTTCAACATTGAGGTGGAAATGTATAAAACAGAGGGGGACTGTCCAACACTTATTGTCCTTCATTCTGGTGCCTTTTAAAGCACCAGTTTGTGGCGGACGTGTATTTAATTTCGTCAAAATAAAAGTCCTCTGTTACTTTAATGTTTTTATTGGGAGAGAAAAAAGTATATGTTCTAAATATTGAAGGGGACGTGTCACCTGTGTGCCCCCTAGATATCTATGCCTGTATGACTTTATGAAATGGATTCACCTGACACCTGCAGGGCCTGTTGTGGAAGCATGTATGTGCTGTATTCTGTCCTTATTTGTGCCACATTTACTGCCATGGAGATTTGTTGTTTTGCCTGAAACACAAACTGTATGTGCTTAGTCAGTCACACTCTGCCTGTGACCACAGCTGTGAAACAAGGAAGTGTTAATTGAGAATGATCTTACTGTGAGGATTTCAGCTTGGGAATTGTCATCAGCAAAATGTTCCCTCAGCTGACACATCTCTTTTAAAGACAGCTTCATTTCTAGGGTTGGTCCAAAATCGTTTTTATGTCTAAACCCAATGACCAAAGAGCCAAGGAGTCAGAGAGGATGCTGCTTGTTTTCTGCTCTGCTCAACTTCCTCCATCAGGCAAATGAGAAACCTCACTATAATCACAAGTATAAATGTGTATCATTTGCAGCGGGAGCTGAACTGCTGCCTCTGATTAGATACTAATGTCATTATCACGCTGGCATCTGGAACGCTCCTCCATCAGACCAAAGAGGTGAACACTGTGCTTCTTTGTGTACAGCTGCTTTTCTCCTCATGCACTCTCCTAATAGGGTTGATGTCATCACATTAGTCCCCCTCCCCTCACTCTGCGGCCACATCCCGCCTCTGTAGCCCAGCAGGCAGCAGCGGGGTGGTGATCCTACAGCCCTGACTCCAGAATGACAAGAGAGCTTTCATGTCACATCATCAGACCACACCAAAGTCCACACAAGAGCTTTCTCACAGTCTCTGTGCATCGCTCTTTCTTTCTCTTTCTCTGTCTTTATCTTTCTCTGCCTCTTTCCTCTGACCTCAGGGGACTCATTCACCCACAACAAACACAGAGCTGCCCCACAGAACATCACAAAACCACTGAAATAACTTCCAAATGAGCTGTGCATACTGGATTCTGACAGCTAAATTATGGGTGAAATGCATGTACTTGTCATTAGACTGTTGGGGTGGAGTGGGGAAGTTACCTTCTCAAAGTTCATGATCATTTTAAGTCTCAAAAAATAGTATCCAGTTAAATATTTGATGACAGGAGTTTAGGCTCTGTTAAGTTCTTGGATACTATTGTTTCCTCTTTGCATTAGTTTAGTTTATTTGATATTGTCAAGTCCCCAAATGACTTGTTAAGATGGGCGGGTTGAACAATATGTTGTCTTAAAGTTGTGCAACATGCTTTTTTAAAACTGTTGTAAGATGCAATGTTATTTAAAGCTGTGTGATATGTTTTCAAATGCTGAATTAGTAACATATGTTAAATACAATGACACTGAGCCCAAGAATGATTTCCTTAAAGGGACAAAAAAGTGCATTGTATCGTACTGCATCGTATCACATTGTATCACATAACATCACATCGCACTGTACCGTATCGTATTGTACCGTATCGCATCACATCGTAAGGTATCGTATAATTATTCTACATATTGTTATGTACAGATCCAACAGGAGCTTAAAATAAATATCTTCAGTTTCAGTTGCCATAACAGATTTTTAAACGTCCTCCCTCCTATCATGTAAAACCTGCAGCTTCTGTATTTTCAGTGTAACAGTATTGGCAACATGGTATGGTTTAAGTCAGTGAAGTAATTTCTGCACCTGAACTTGATCATTTTGAAGAATGATGCTGGCTGAGAGCATCTATGTCTTAACTTTTTTCCCACCTCATCTATCAGTTCATAACATACTGTATTTACTGGGGGAAATTGTTTGTTAATTAAAACCATATAGCAGGAATGTCTTATACCTGTATAGATCCTTTCATTTGAGTGCTTTATGTTGGCTGGTGACATCTAAACCTTATTCACAAGCCCATCAGTCTTACATGCACTTTGTGTGCTTCGGTGACAGACTGCACCGAGGACTCTGTCAGGTGAAACATCTGGTTTAGGGTGATGCTCTTTGGTCTTTAATGGCCTCTGCGAGGGGCCACATCAATGGCAGGGATGATAAATCTGAACAATGAGAGAGCCAGTAAAGCAGTCAGCAGGGGTTCGACAGTGCAGGCTACAGGAAGTGTGGCTCCTCTTGACCCCTGAACCCTGAGGTGGTGTGTGCCCTTCAGTCTGCTCTTTGTGCTGGGATATCTGACACCCATGTGCTACACAGTGTAGACGACAGGCTGCATGGCTGATGCTCTGTCATAACAATCAAATGGATTGACATGGAATTTTTAAGTGTAAAGTTAGAATATGGATTATTATGTTTACCATACCCTAAAAGGCTTTGAATTTCTTTTCAGAAGACTAAAGTCTGACACCCTCTCACATCTCGAGATGATGTGACTGGTTTTTAAGACTACAACTAGATTCCTTTTGAGACTTTTTCCCATCCTGCTCCCAGTGGAAAATATGATGCCAAACTCCCTTTAAAAAATACATCATATTAACAATTCCTTATGTGTCTGCAAAAACCCAGAACTCTAGCACACAAGATAAAAGCTCTCATATGTGGACAGTATTCTTGTCAATTCTGCATCAGTATAATCCATAAAGATAAACTGTAGCTGCATACAAACTTTATGTTTTGGATTTTATCACCTCAACTCACTCAGACTGTTCTTATGCACTGTTTGTATGTTTTCTTACAAAAGGTAATGCACCAAAGTTTGTACATATCCTACATAATGAGCTAGTAATTCGTGCATAACCCACATGTTGTGGATGTCTGTGATCATGTGACCAATGCACTGACAGGAGTAAAGAAGAGAGAGGTTCCAAGCAGTCAGGTAAGGAGGTAGTGTGGGGCAGTGGATGACACAAAACACACGACTTTCCCCAGGAGACAGGTGTTATTTTAAGGTGCATCCTCACCATGTTTCTTTTCCTCTACCAAACTACAGTATCATTACTCGCCTAAATCTAACCTCAGTGAGGTGTATGTTAAGTATGTAAGGTTATTCATAGATTGTAAATTTCTAAGATATTAAATGAACCGTTGTGTGTGCATTTTCATAGGAAAGCATGTAAACTGTTGTATGTGGATACGCTGACTCACTACCAGCCTCCGTTGATCAGAGCGTTCATTTAGTGGGAGGAATCGTGGGATTGAGAGGCAAACTGTTCAAAAAATTACAATTTCTCCCCAAAAAAAGTGCTATTCAGTGGATCTCATACATGCCAAATCAAACACAGACTCTTGTTCACTCCATAACTCCAGTAGTTTCTCCTCCTTTTCCACAGCACAAGAGAACCGAGACACGTTTGCATTCATGTACTTGCGCCTCCCTGGAGTCTCCTCCATGTTTACTGTCTACCTACTTTTGCTGCTTCTTGTCTGGTCCTGGAGAGAGCACAGCTATTGGTTGTTGACAATGTTCACATCATTGAATTTCAGTATTTGCATGAGCCGAGACCAAAAAGTTGTGATAATATCAAACATGTTTGATTCTATTGGAATGTCAAAACAAGAAAAAGACTGACTTCGGACAGTTTTTTGACCACCTCACACCACAGCCTTACAATTTTATTGTGACATTGGAAAGTTGTCTGTGACAATGAAATCACTTGAAAAGTTTTCAGGGTAAGACTCGGGTAAGTCGTTCCTTGATTGGATTGATAAAACAAATCTGTCATAACAATGTTTTCTTTGTGTTTGAACTACAAACTGTTTCCCCCAGTCTTTATACTAGGCTACACTAAACGGCTACAGACTCCAACTTCATACTTTAACAAATATAAGAGTGGCATCGATTCTCTTATCTGATGAAAATGCAAATATGTCCAAATATTTCTTTAAGAATTCATTTCAGTGTTGGAAAGAAAAACAATCAGCATATAAACCTCTGAATTTTCAGATGGAAAAGAATAATACAAACACTTACTTGAACTCATGCCCTGATTTCTCTTTCAGTACCTGCCTGGTGCCTGTCAGTAAACAACACAGACTTGTTAACGCCTTTGAGAGAATTAGTTTTACAACGGTCTGGTACTATAGTGGCTGACAGTTGTACACATGAAACTTCTCTCAATTAGTGCTGAGCAGATGTCACAGTAGTTGGAGAAGATCAATAGGGTCAGTGGTGACAGACTGGTCCTCAGTGTAGCCAGGCATTTTACAACACAGGCTCCTACAGACCACTGGGACTTCAGCGGCTAATAACATGAGAGGGAAGTGTGGCAATATTAAGAGCACAAGAACAGAGGGACTGTGACAAAGACAAAAGGCTCCACCAGGCGCCTGCAGCCAGTGACCTCTTGGACCCTGAGAGCTGCCCTTTCAGAGGGGTTCGCTGTCCCCTCACTGCTCTGCAGGAAATGAGATGCTGCAGCCAAACAAACTGATGATGGAGGTCTATATAAGGAGAGGGCTGAAGAAGCACTGAAAGCTGCTGAGTTTAAAGGCTGTGGCTAACTTCTGCCAGTCCTCGCTATGGCCAGATGTTTAGAGCAACTTGTCTAAACAATAGCAAGTGAGGCGGATATGGAGAGGAAAGGTTTCACTTTATGTATCCAATGCCATATTTGGATGAAAGTGACAGCTGCAGCATATCATGCTGTTTATGATAGAGTGTACA
Source organism: Epinephelus lanceolatus (assembly GCF_041903045.1). Lineage (NCBI taxonomy): Eukaryota > Metazoa > Chordata > Actinopteri > Perciformes > Serranidae > Epinephelus > Epinephelus lanceolatus. The sequence goes on along the minus strand of NC_135734.1, from coordinate 25,311,174 downwards.
TGAGCACCATATGCATGACTTGGGAGTTTGAAGCAGATACTTTATATATAGTTTGAAAAGATTAACAACAGCACCTTCTCTAAAACCAGAGGAAATCCTTCCTGTTCCCAGATAATATAGAGTGGTTAACTCTGCTGCCTCTGGAAACACTTGTATGCTTGTGCTGGCCCAAAACTAAATCTGGCCTCAACTTAATCTTCTGCATGTCCATGGCGATTCTTCAAGATGAATGGGCTGCCCCTCCAAGGAAGTAACACATCCCACATATTTGTTTTTACTGCAAACCTCCTTGTAAAACTGAGTTTGGTGCATGCATTAGGGAGAGTACTCTGCTTTACCACTTTGAAAATGTACCATTTTGTGAAGGAATCCGATTTCAATTAGTCTGGCTGTGAAGAAAGCTAAACTCTAATTTTGTTGAGTGAATCACAGCTGGATAACGCCAGTGCCAAACACCCTGTACCCCCCACCTCCACCCCTCATTACCCATCTCTTATTTCAGGTTTTTCATGTGGTCCCACACCTGATGGTGTGTAGCTTTGGTGCTGGGATGTAATCACCTTCACACAGCGGGCCCTGTCCAATCAGGATAATTGGCACCAGACTGCAAACTACAAAGGAAGGTTTGGTTCTTTCCTTCTTTGCTCTCGTATGTGTTTATTAGTTAAAAATTCAGATCAAAAGCATGAACTGACATCGATTAAGTCAATACTGTGCTACCCCTGTGAAGATTTATTCATAACTATATCTCTGTGTTGCTTCTGTAGCTCTTTCTACGTGTTTTACAAAGTGTGGTAGACATCTGCTGTGAGCTTTTAGAGGTCGGGCATGGCCGAGCATGAGAAAGAGATGACCTTAAGCTATTGCTTTGATATTAGATTTACCTCACAGCTTATAAAAATAATTCCATGTCTAAATGTCAACAACACACACAGACATTTAACATCAAATATCACCTTATGCAGTGACATGCTTATGTTAGACTAATCTCCCTTTATTCATCAACATGCAGTGCACATCCTTTAGTATCAGTTGCCGTGGAGATTTTTTGGAGAACGAAGAAAAAATCCAGCCAATTTGAAAACATCCCTTAAAAGAATATATAACTATTTTGTGCTTGGTCGTGGACGTGGAAAGTCCAAAGGACATGCAAGGAACCCTGGGTGCGTTGGTT